>NC_057802.1:386021522-386022356 GCF_018294505.1 Triticum aestivum | reverse complement strand
AAAACGGACGAAACGGACCTCCTACGGTCGAAACAGGGGTCCTGTTGATCGGGAGGGGTGTGGCGTACCGCAAAACGGACAAAACGGACCTCCTACGGTCGAAACGGGGGTCCTGTTCATCGGGAGGGGTGTGGCGTACCGCAAAACGGGACTCCACGGAATACTGTTTGTAACACCCCGGATGTAACTTTCCATATTTGTAACTCCAACTCCTGCCATTTTCAGCTATGTGTTATGATATTCCCTCCGTGGTTGGGTTTTGTCTTTCGTTTTGCTTTTTGTTCATGTCATGCATTTCATACCATGTCATCATGTGCATTGCATTTGCATACATGTTCGTCTCTTGCATCCGAGCATTTTCCCCGTAGTCCGTTTTGCAATCCGGCGCTCCCATCTCCTCAGGTGCACCCCTCTTGTTTTCTTTCGTGAGCGGGTGTCAAACGTTCTCGGAATGGACCGAGGCTTGTCAAGTGGCCTAGGTATACCACCGGTCAAGTTTCGTTCCATTTAGAGGTCATTTGGTACTCCAAAGGTTAACCGGGCATCCGCAAAGTTCTTTTGTGTGTTGCAGCAAAACCCCCTCAAAAACCAGCCCAAAACCCACCAAACTCTCTTCCATGCTCTAGGTCGTTCGATCACGATCGTGTGGGCGAAAACCGCACCTCATTTGAACTCTCCTAGCTCCCTCTACCTATAAATATGTGTCTCTCCCGAATTTTTCGCGCAGTCCAAACCCTAACCCACTCCTCTCCGCAGGCGGACGCGTCCAGCCGCCACCGGACGAAGCCGCAGCGAACCAGCGCCCGCCACGTGGCAGCCGCGCCGCTGCCCGTA
>NC_057802.1:386017357-386020984 GCF_018294505.1 Triticum aestivum | reverse complement strand
AGCGCCTCTCCTCCACCGCGCTGGCGTGCCCCCTCCGGCCCTCCTCGTCGTCCTCCTCGCCGTCCTCTCCCTCGCCGTTGTCCTCCCTCGCTCCGGCGAGCAGCACAAGCTCCGGCGAGCCGCCCCCGAACTCCGGCCGATCCAGATCTGGTCAACCCAAGGTTGACCCCGAGACCCTCGAATTTTTCCTAAGTCTTTGATTTTATCAGCATGTGCCCATGTTCATAGCATCATAACTCTTTGCATATAGCTCCGTTTCGCGCGTGTAATATATCGAAATGTTCGTCTCGTGATGCTTTACAGTTTGTTCAATTGAACATGTTCATTAGAGGCCATCTTGATTCCCAAATCTCTGGTGCAAGAGTGAAAGTTGCTGTTGTCTGCTGGTTCTTAGCAGAACTTGGAGATTTGTTATTTTTGTATCATTTAATCTGTGCATCTTATGGGCATGAGCTCTACATGTGTTTTGTTGTATGCCATGTCATATTTCTAGTGGTGTATGCCATATATTTTTGTGATCTCCGTGGTGACTAGCACAAGCATGCAAACTAGGCCCCGTAATGTTTCTGATTTCAGGGACTTGGTATTTCTCCAAGTCTTTGTCTGCTGTTATTTTGTTGTCATGTAAACTTGATGCTACAGAGAGATCCATGCATATTTTGGAGATGTTCAGTAAGGATGTTTTGTAGATATTGTTGTAATTGATCTATTCCTGCCCTTATTTGCAATTATGGAGTGCTATAGCATGACTCAATCTTGCTCTACTTTTGCTATAAAATATTTCTGGCAGATTGTTTACGTGTTATTCAATTTTGCCAAGCTTGTTGTAGTTGATTAATTCATGCTATGTACTTGATCTTGCCTTGGATAGCTTCATAAACATGCCATCTTGCTGTAGGTATGCTTGTTTTGTCATGCATTGCCTTGTGGTGAGTGCATCAAGCTCACAAAGATGCCTTCATATTTTTGTTTCTGCCATGCTCTGTTTTCTGCAAAGTCTGAAACCTGTTAATGAAACTTGCTATGTTTACATGGTTGCCATCATATCTTCTGGTCCTTTTTGGCTTATGGTCAGTAAGGGACTTTTGTCATATGCGTTTAGTAGAATACTGCCATGCCTTGTTATGCTATGTTAAGTTCCTGTAGCATGTTGTTTTCGTGCTCTGAACATTGCTACCTGATGTTGTTTCTGCCATGTCCAGTAATTTCACCAAGTCTGTGAACCTGATATCTTTTGCACTTTTGTCATGCTTGTTTGAACTTGTTATGTTGTGATCTAGCCGTAGCTCAATGTTAATCTTTTGTCAAGCATCCTCTATAGATTACTGCCATATGCTTTGTTGCTACGTTGGAGTGCTGTAGCATTGTTACTTGTTGCATTCTAAGTGCTAGCGTGCTGTTAATCGCAGATTCGTGTCATTCTTGTTTTGCTTGCCATTTGCAAACCGTGCATCCGTCTCCGGTGATCTTTATATCGATTTCGACCGAAATCATCTCTTTCCAGTGGCATGCTTGGTTTGCCAAGTTACTTCCTTGTTCATCTTTTTCCTTCCGGAGCACGCATATGCATCGCATATCATATCTTGCATATCATACATGTTTTGCATCATGTAGCTTGTGCATTTCCCGTGATTGATTGTGGTTCCGTTGCTTGTGTTCTTGTCTTGGGCAGAGCCGGGAGATGAGTTCGTGATCGAGGAACCTGTTGAGTACGCTTACGAGGATCAAGCTTTCGACAACTCTGAGAACCTTGCAGGCAAGATGACCATACCCTCGAAATCACTTCTATCTTTGCTTTGCTAGTTGTTCGTTCTATTTCCATGCTGCGCTACCTACCACTTGCTATATCATGCCTCCCATATTGCCATGTCAGCCTGTAACCATCCTTTCCTAGCAAACCGTTGCTTGGCTATGTTACCGCTTTTGCTCAGCCCTTCTTATAGCGTTGCTAGTTGAAGGTGAAGTTGAAGTTTGTTCCATGTCGGAACATGGATATGTTGGGATATCACAATATCTCTTATTTAATTAATGCATCTATATATTTGGTAAAGGGTGGAAGGCTCGGCCTTATGCCTGGTGTTTTGTTCCACTCTTGCCGCCCTAGTTTCTGTCATACCGGTATTATGTTCCTTGAGTTTGTGTTCCTTAAGCGGTCGGGTGATTTATGGGACCTCCTTGACAGTTCGCCTTGAATAGAACTCCTCCAGCAAGGCCCAACATTGGTTTTACCAGTTGCCACCTAAGCCTTTTTCCCCCGGGTTTTCTAGAGCCCGAGGGTCATCTTTATTTTAAACCCCCGGGCCAGTGTTCCTCTGAGTGCTGGTCCAAACTAGAGCCCTTTGCAGCGCCACCTTGGGGAAACTCGAGGATTGGTTTTTGTTGTACGGACTGCTCATCCGGTGTGCCCTGAGAACGAGATATGTGCAGCTCCTATCGGGATTTGTCGACACATTCGGGCGGCTTTGCTGGTCTTGTTTTACCATTGTCGAAATGTCTTGTAAACCGGGATTCCGAGACTGATCGGGTCTTTCCGGGAGAAGGTTTATCCTTCGTTGACCGTGAGAGCTTATGATGGGCTAAGTTGGGACACCCCTGCAGGGTATTATCTTTCGAAAGCCGTGCCCGCGGTTATGAGGCAGATGGGAATTTGTTAATGTCCGGTTGTAGAGAACTTGTCACTTGATCCAATTAAAATACGTCAACTGTGTGTCTAGCCGTGATGGTCTCTTCTCAGTGGAGTCCGGGAAGTGAACACGGTTTGAGTTGAATGACGTAAGTAGGAGTTCAGGATCACTTCTTGGTCATTACTAGATGACGACCGTTCCGTTGCTTCTCTTCTCGCTCTCTTTTGCGTATGTTAGCCACCATATATGCTTATTGCCTGCTGCAGCTCCACCTCATTACACCACCCTTTTTCCTACAAGCTTAAATAGTCTTGATCTCGCGGGTGTGAGATTGCTGAGTCCTCGTGACTCACAGATTCTACCAATACAGTTGCAGGTGCCGACGATGCCAGTGCAGATGATGGGATCGATCTCAAGTGGGAGTTCGATGAGGAACGTGGTCGTTACTATGTGTCCTTTCCTGATGATCAGTAGTGGAGCCCAGTTGGGACGATCGGGGATCTAGCATTTGGGGTTATCTTATTTTCATTCGGATCTTGACCGTAGTCGGTCTATGTGTGTATTTCGGATGATGTATGAATTATATTTATGTATTGTGTGAAGTGGCGATTGTAAGCCAACTCTTTATCCCATTCTTGTTCATTACATGGGATTGTGTGAAGATGACCCTTCTTGTGACAAAACCACAATGCGGTTATGCCTCTAAGTCGTGCCTCGACGCGTGGGAGATATAGCCGCATCGTGGGCGTTACACTGTTCATCTCCACCGTCGACCTCCTCTAGCCTCCACAGGCTACCGTCGACCTCCTCCAGCCTCCACGGGCTCCTGTTCATCCAGCCTCCACCGCGCGCTACTCCACCGGCTACTATTCAACCACCCCTCCACGAGCACCCCTCCACCGTCTACTGTTCATCCAGCCCTCCACACCACGGGGTCCTGTTCAACCACCCCTCCACGGGCACCCCTCCACCGTCTACTGTTCATCCAGCCCTCCACCACACC
>NC_057802.1:385992603-386017014 GCF_018294505.1 Triticum aestivum | reverse complement strand
GCTCACTGTTCATCCAAACCCCCCCCCCGCAACACTCACTGTTCAACCCAGAGGCAGCATCGATCGGCTTCAGTTAGCAGCAGTGGCGAAGGAATCGCTCGATCGGGTTCAGTTAACAGCCATCGATCGATCGCTCGGGTTCAGTAACGCGTAGCCTGTAGTGCAATCGCTCGGGTTCGGTTAGAGCCCAACGCTTCGCTCGGGTTCAGTTAGAGCCAGTGCCTCGCACACACGCACGTACGTGTACGAGAGAAACGCGCATCGCTCGGCCCCCGGCCTCCCACCGTAACCGGGAAATCCCCGAAATTTTCCTCGCCCTCGCTTCTACCACGGTTTTTTCCGTCATGGACGGCCCAGAAAATGTCATGCAGCTGCGTCTTCGGCCCGCCCAGGACGAAAAGCCCATTTTCTGTCATGATTTTTTGTCATAGAAGTAGGAGCCCACCACCTCTATGATGATACCGGGTTTTGTCACAATTATCGTCATAGAAGTGTCATATGTATAACAGAAAAAAAATTCGTTCGGCCCAAAATGTCACGGATGTGTCTTTTTTTTGTAGTGTACCTCATCAACTACTTCCCAATACCCATAAGTATTCAAGTCCTAACCATGCAGTGTTTGAGAATTGAAAACTAATGCATAAAAAATGGGTAATGAAGGGTATGATCAAAGTGTTACTTGCCTTGCTGACGATCTGAAAACCCTAGTGACTTGTAGTAGCACGCTTCGCACTCCGGAAACTCTATCATAAACAAACAATAACATACATAAGCACTCAAGCATAAGATGCAAGGGTAAAACTCAAAAGAAAAGATCCAAACTGGAAATTCAACTGAAGAGCTTCGATTTGCAAAAAGAATTAATCGAATCGGAGCTACGAAACCCAAACTACGATCAAAAGAAGTTTGAATTCAAATCTGCTTGAAACCAAATTTCAAATTATCCAAATCATGTTCAAGTTGGTTAACTGGAAATAGGGGTTCGAGATGAAGATTTTGGCGTTGGTTTCACTGGATTTGGATAAACGAGCAAAACGTTGCGAGGGTTTGAAGATCAGGGACTAATCTGTAAGAAAAGTATTCGTGGATAGGTCGCTGGCCGAAAATAAACGGAAAAAGAAAAATCTAACAAATGAACGTTCGCTAACAGAACTAAACGAACAAATTCGTTCGTTAAAAGGAACTAAACAGAGAGCGTTCGCCAAATAGAATCGATCGAAATAAATCGAGAAAAACCCTAACCCTAAAAATTAAACCGATCTAAACCGAAGAACAAAAAACGTAAATAAACGGGCGAACCGGAAGGTTTTATACCGGTCAACGATGACGGCGAGTCCGGCGACTCCGGCAGCACGGGGCGACGCTGTGGGGCGGCGGTGCGGGCAGCGGCAGCGCTTTGGGGCGGCGGCGGGGCTCCTTATAAAGGCCCGAGGAAGGGGTCTGCCTTGGGGAGGAGGGCGCCGGGAGGAGTCCGGCTCGGACTCGAGCTCAGGTGGCAGCGCGGAGTCCTCGTGCGGGAGGGAGGCGGCGCGCTGGCGGGCCGGCCTGCTCGGCTGGGCCTTCGGCCCAGTCGGGCGGGAAGAAGATTTTTTTTAAAAAAAATTCGCCCGAAGAAAAATCCTAATAAAATATAAAAAAATTCTAAAAATACTAGAAACAATTTCCACCGTCTAAACCTAATATTTAGAACAAAGTGAACATTTTTCTAGCCTAAGAATGCTATTTTCAAAATGCATATTTTTCTGATTCAAATAAAATAGCAAATAAAATAATAATTTGATTTTAAAATTTCTTCTACAATATTCCTCTCTTTTGAAGAAGTCCTATTATCTTCTCTTTTTTATTTTTAATATTGGAAATAATTGGAGAATATTAAAATCAAATTGATCCTCTTTTCAAATTTGAAAAAAAATTCAAATATGAAAATGAATGAAATCTCCAACTCTCTCCTTGGGTCCTTGAGTTGCTTAAGATTTCTAGGATCACAACCAAAATGCAAATAGAATATGATATGCATATGATGACCTATGTATAACATCCAAATTGAAAAGAACTTGCATGACATCTTTTGTCCTACCCTCCCGTGGCAGCGGGGTCCTATTGGAAACTAAGGGATATTAAGGCCTCCTTTTGATAGAGAATCGGACCAAAGCATTAGCACTTAGTGAATACATGAACTCCTCAAACTATGGTCATCACCGGGAAGTGTCCCGACTATTGTCACTCCGGGGTTGCCGGATCATAACACATAGTAGGTGACTATAACTTGCAAGATAGGTCGAGAACACAAATATATTCATGAAAACATAATAGATTCAGATCTGAAATCATGGCACTCGGGCCCTAGTGACAAGCATTAAGCATAACAAAGTCATAGCAACATCAATGTTAGAACATAGTGGATACTAGGGATCAAACCCTAACAAAACTAACTCGATTACACGGTAAATCTCATCCAACCCATCACCGTCCAGCAAGCCTACAATGGGATTACTCACACACAACGGTGAGCATAATGAAATTGGTGGTGGAGGATGGTTGATGATGACGATGGCAACGATTTCCCCTCTCCGGAGCCCAAAACAGACTCCAGATCTGCCCTCCCGAGGAAGAACAGGAGGTGGCAGCGGCTCCATATAATAAAACGCAATGAATCCTTCTCTCCGATTTTTTTCTCCCTGAACGTGAATATCTGGAGTTTGAGTTGAGGTCGGTGGAGGTCCACGGGACCCACAAGACAGGAGGGCGGTCCCCAGGGGGGTGGGCGCGTCTTGATAACCCAAAAGTATAGGGGATCGCAACAGTTTTCGGGGGTAGACTATTCAACCCAAATTTATAGATTCGACACAAGGGGAGCCAAAGAATATTTTCAAGTATTAGCAGTTGAGTTGTCAATTCAACCACACCTAGAGATTAATTATCTGCAGCAAAGTGATCAGTAGCAAAGTAGTACGATAGTTTTGATAGTAGTAGCCACAACAATAATAACGGTAACAGTGATAACAATAGTTTGTAGCAAGTGCAACATTAACAATAGCAGTAGTAACTTAGCAAGAACAATATGTAGGAAAATCGTAGGCATTGGATCGGCGATTTGTTGGATTATATTCATCATATAACAGTCATAACCTAGGGCGATACGACACTAGCTCCAGTTCATAAATATAATGTAGGCATGTATTCCGTAAATAGTCATACGTGCTTATGGAAAGAACTTGCATGACATCTTTTGTCCTACCGTCCTGTGGCAGCGGGGTCCTATTGGAAACTAAGGGATATTAAGGCCTCCTTTTAATAGAGAACCGGAACAAAGCATTAACACACAGTGAATACATGAACTCCTCAAACTACAGTCATCACCGGGAAGTGTCCCGACTATTCTCATTCCGGGGTTGCCGGATCATAACACGTAGTAGGTGACTATAACTTGCAAGAGTGGATCTAGAACATAGATATAATGGTGATAACATAAACGGTTCAGATCTGAAATCATGGCACCCGTGCCCAAAGTGACAAGCATTAAGCATGGCAAAGTCATAGCAACATCAATCTCAGAACATAATGGATACTAGGGATCAATCCCTAACAAAACTAACTTGATTACATGATGAATCTCATCGAACTCCTCACCGACTAGCGAGCCTACGAAGGAATTACTCACTCCCGGTGGGGAGCATCATGGAAGTGGCGATGGAGAAGGGTTGGTGATCACGAAGATCGAAGATCCCCCTCTCCGGAGCCCCAAACGGACTCCAGATCTGGCCTCCCAATGAAGAACAGGAGGCAGCGGCGGCTCTGTCTCGTGAAACGCGATAATTCTTTCTCTCTGATTTTTTTCTGGAAAAATAGGATTTTATAGCGTTGGTTTTAGGGTCTACGGGGCCACCGGGTGGGGACAACCAACCTAGGCACGCCTGCAGGGGGAGCGCTCCCTGGTGGGTTGTGCCCACGCAAGTGCCCCCCTCTGGTGGTTCTTGGCTCCAGAAGTTATCTTTATTCATATAAAAATTCATCGCAAAGTTTCGTTCCAATCCGAGAACTTTTATTTCTGCACAAAAACAACACCATGGTAGTTCTGCTGAAAACAGCGGCAGTCCGGGTTAGTTTTATTCAAATCATCGCTTCCTCATAGTTCGTAGGTTCGTCATGGTCTAGTAACAAGACTTCCAGAACATGATTACCGTACCACTCTGGTGTGGAACATACTCTGGTTGACCTACGAGGTTAGTAACTTGGTCTGAAGTTTTCATGATCATCATCATTAACTTCCTCGCTAATTGGTGTAGACATCACTGGAACTGATTTCTGTGATGTACCACTTTCCAATTCGGGAGAAGTTACAATTACCTAATCAAGTTCTACTTTCCTCCCACCCATTTGTTTCGAGAGAACCTCCTTCTCTAAAAAGGATCCATTCTTAGCAACGAATATCTTGCCTTCGGATCTGTGATAGAAGGTGTACCCAACAGTTTCCTTTGGGTATCCTATGAAGACGCATTTCTCTGATTTGGGTTCGAGCTTATCAGGTTGACGCTTTTTCACATAAGCATCGCAGCCCCAAACTTTTAAGAAACGACAGCTTAGGTGTCTTGCCGAACCACAGTTCATATGGTGCCGTCTCAACGGATTTAGATGGTGCCCTATTTAACGTGAATGCAGCTGTCTCTAATGTATACCCCAAAACGATAGTGGTAAATCGGTAAGAGACATCATAGATCGCACCATATCTAATAAAGTACGGTTACGACGTTTGAACACACCATTACGCTGTGGTGTTCCAGGTGGCGTGAGTTGTGAAACTATTCCACATTGTTTTAAATGAAGGCCAAACTCGTAACTCAAATATTCGCCTCCGTGATCAGAACGTAGAAACTTTATTTCGTTGTTACGATGATTCTCCACTTCACTCTGAAATTCTTTGAACTTCTCAAATGTATCAGACTTTATTTCTTAAATCATCTGTGAAGGTTAGAAAATAACGATACCCGCCGCGAGCCTCAACAGTCATCGGATCTCATACATCGGTATGTATTATTTCCAATAAGTCAGTGGCTCGCTCCATTGTTCCGGAGAATGGATTTTTAGTCATCTTGCACATGAGGCATGGTTCGCAAGCATCAAATGATTCATAATCAAGTGATTCCAAAAGTCCATCTGCATGGAGTTTCATCATGCGCTTTACACCAATATGACCTAAACGGCAGTGCCACAAATATGGTGCACTATCATTATCAACTTTGCATCTTTTGGCATCAATATTATGAATATGTGTATCACTACGATCGAGATTCAATAAACCATTTACATTGGATGTATGACCATAGAAGGTTTTATTCATGTAAACAGAACAATAATTTTTCTCTGACTTAAATGAATAACCATATCGCAATAAACATGATCCAATCATATTCATGCTCAATGCAAACACCAAATAACATTTATTTAGGTCCAACACAAATCCCGAAGGTATAGGGAGTATGCGATGGTGATCTTATCAACCTTGGAAACACTTCCAACACATATCGTCACCTCGCCCTTAACTAGTCTCTGTTCATTTTGCAACTCCTGTTTTGAGTTACTAATCTTAGCAACGGAACCGGTATCAAATACCCAGGGGTTACTATGAACACTAGTAAAGTACACATCAATAACATGTATATCACATATACCTTTGTTCACTTTGCCATCCTTCTTATCCGCCAAGTATTTGGGGTAGTTCTGCTTCCAGTGACCATTTCCTTTGCAGTAGAAGCACTCAGTTCCATGCTTGGGTTCAGCTTTGGGCTTTTTCACAGGAGTGGCAACTTGCTTGCCATTCTTCTTGAAGTTCCCCTTCTTTCCCTTTGCCCTTTTTTTTCTTGAAACTAGTGGTCTTGTTAACCATCAACACTTGATGCTCTTTCTTGATTTCTACCTTTGCTGATTTCAACATCGCGAAGAGATCGGGAATCGTTTTCGTCATCCCTTGCATATTATAGTTCATCATGAAGTTCCTGTAACTTGGTGATAGTGACTAGAGAACTCTGTCAATCACTATTTTATCTGGAAGATTAACTCCCACTTGATTCAAGCAATTGTAGTACTTAGACAATCTGAGCACATGCTCACTGGTTGAGCTATTCTCCTCCATCTTGTAGGCAAAGTACTTTTTAGAGGTCTCATACCTCTCGACTCGGGCATGAGTATGAAATACCAATTTCAACTCCTGGAACATCTTATATGCTTCATGGCATTCAAAACATTTTTGAAGTCCTGGTTCTAAGCCGTAAAGCATGTTGCACTAAACTATCAAGTAGTCATCATACCGAGCTTTGTCAAACGTTCATAACGTCTGTATCTGCTCCTGTAACAGGTCTGCACCTAGCGGTGCATCAAGGACATAATTCTTCTGTGCAGCAATGAGGATAATGCTCAGATCACGGACCCAGTTCGCATCATTGCTACTATCATCTTTCAACTTATTTTTCTCTAGAAACATATAAAAAATAAACGGGGAGCTACATCGCAAGCTATTGATCTACAACATAGATATGCAAATACTATCAGGACTAAGTTCATGATAAATTAAAATTCAATTAATCATATAACTTAATAACTCTCACTTAGATAGACATCGCTCTAGTCATCTAAATGATCACGTGATCCATATCAACTAACCATGTCCGATCATCACGTGAGATGGAGTAGTTTTCAATGGTGAACATCTCTATGTTGATCATATCTACTATATGATTCACGTTCAACCTTACGGTCTCAGTGTTCTGAGGCCGTATCTGCATATGCTAGGCTCGTCAAGTTTAACCCGAGTATTCTGCACGTGCAAAACTGCCGTGCACCCGTTGTATGTGAACGTAGAGCTTATCACACCCGATCATCACGTGGTGTCTCGGCATGACGAACTATAGCAACGGTGCATACTCAGGGAGAACACATATACCTTGAAATTTAGTAAGGGGTCATCTTATAATGCTACCGCCGTACTAAGAAAAATAAGATGCATAAAAGATAAACATCACATGCAATCAAAATATGTGACATGATATGGCCATCATCATCTTGTGCCTTTGATCTAGATCTCCAAAGCACCGTCATGATCTCCATCGTCACTGGCTTGACACCTTGATCTCCATCGTAGCATCGTTGTCGTCTCGCCAACTATTACTTCTACGACTATCGCTACCGCTTAGTGATAAAGTAAAGAAATTACATGGCGATTGCATTTCATACAATAAAGCGACAACCATAAGGCTCCTGCCAGTTGCCGATAACGGTTACAAAACATGATCATCTCATACAACAATTTATATCTCATCACGTCTTGACCATATCACATCACAACATGCCCTGCAAAAACAAGTTAGACGTCCTCTACTTTGTTGTTGCAAGTTTTACGTGGCTGCTACGGGATTCTAGCAAGAACCCTTCTTACCTACGCATCAAAACCACAACGATTTTACGTCAAGTGTGCTGTTTTAACCTTCAACAAGGACCGGCCGTAGTCAAACTCGATTCAACTAAAGTTGGAGAAATAGACACCCGCTAGCCACCTGTGTGTGAAGCACGTCAGTAGAACCAGTCTCATGAACGCGGTCATGTAATGTCGGTCCAGGCCGCTTCATCCAACAATACCCCCGAATCAAAGTAAGACATTGGTGGTAAGCAGTATGACTATTATCGCCCACAACTCATTGTGTTCTACTCGTGCATATATCATCTACGCATAGACCTGGCTCGGATGCCACTGTTGGGGAACGTAGTAATTCAAAAAAATTCCTACGATCACGCAAGATCTATTAGGAGAAGCATAGAAACGAGCGGGGAGAGTGTCTCCACGTACCCTCGTAGACCGAAAGCGGAAGCGTTAGTTAACATGGTTGATGTAGTCGAACTTCTTCACGATCCAGCCGATCCAAGTACCGAACGTACGGCACCTCCGTGTTCAGCACATGTTCAGCACGATGACGTCCCTTGAGCTCTTGATCTAGTAGAGGGTCGAGGGAGAGTTCTGTCAGCACAACGGCGTGGCGACAGTGTTGGTGATATGATCCGCGCACGGCTTCGCCTAAGCACTACGACAATATGACTGAGGTGGTAAACTGTGGAGTGGGGCACCGCACATGGCTAAGAAACAACTGTTGTGCCTTCGGGGTGCCCCCTGGCCACGTATATAAAGGAGGGGGAGGAGGAGGCCGGCGGCCAAGGAGGGCATGCCAAGGGGGGAGTCCTACTTGGACTCCTAGTCCAAGTAGGATTCAGCCCCCCTCCTTCCTTCCACCGGAGAGGGAAAGGGGAAGGGAGAGAGAGGGAGAAGGAAAGAGGGGAGCACGCCCCCTCCCCTTGTCCAATTTGGATTGGGGCAAGGCGGGCGCGCGCCACCACCTATGGCCTGTCTCCTCTCCTCCACTATGGCCCAATAACTTTCTTAGGGGGTTCCGGTAACCTCCTGGCACTTCGAAAAATCCCCGACCTTCTTCGAAACCATTCCGGTGTCTGTATATAACCTTCCAATATATCAATCTTTACCTCTCGGCCATTTCAAGACTCCTCGTCATGTCCGTGATCTCATCCGGGACTCCAAACAAACTTCGGTCACCAAAACACATAACTCATAATACAAATCGTCATCGAACGTTAAGCGTGCAGATCCTACGGGTTCAAGAACTATGTAGACATGACCGAGACACATCTCCGGTCAATAACCAATAGCGGAACTTGGATGCTCATACTGGCTCCTACATATTCTACGAACATCTTTATCGGTCAAACCGCATAACAACATATGTTGTTCCCTTTGTCATCGGTATGTTACTTGCCCGAGATTCGATCGTCGGTATCATCATACCTAGTTTAATCTCGTTACCGGCAAGTCTCTTTACTCGTTCCGTAATGCATCATCCTGTAACTAACTCATTAGTCACATTGCTTGCAAGGCTTATAGTGATGTGCATTACCGAGAGGGCCTAGAGATACCTCTCCGATACATGGAGTGACAAATCCTAATCTTGATCTATGCCAACCCAACAAGCAACTTCGGAGGCACCTATAGAGCATCTTTATAATCACCCAGTTAGGTTGTGATGTTTGATAGCACACAAGGTGTTCCTCCGATATTCGGAAGTTGCATAATCTCATAGTCAAAGGAATATGTATAAGTCATGAAGAAAGCAATAGCAATAAAACTGAACGATCAACATGCTGAGCTAACAGGTAGGTCTTGTCCATCACATCATTCTCCTAATGATGTGATCCCGTTCATCAAATGAAAACACATGTCTATGGTCAGGAAACTTAACCATCTTTGATTAACGAGCTAGTCAAGTAGAGGCATACTAGGGACACTTTGTTTTGTCTATGTATTCACACATGTATCAAGTTTCCAGTTAATACAATTCTAGCATGAATAATAAACATTTATCATGATATAAGGAAATATAAATAACGTCTTTATTATTGCCTCTTGGGCATATTTCCTTCAAGATCAACTCCTGGTTCTATCTCAACATCATTGTCTGGTTCTTTATTATTTGTTTGAGTATCTTCCCGAACCTCATCATTATCTTTTTCATTATCAGAAGGTGAGTGTTCACTACCAGATTGAGTTTCAGCATCAGAGATAGAAACTTCATTATCATTATTAGGAGGTTTTTCTACTTCAGGTTCACTAGAGGCATGCAAAGTCCTATCATTTTTCTTCTTCTTTTTCTTTTTAGAAGGGCTATGTGCATCAGTGTTAACCCTTTGAGAGTCTTGTTCAATTCTTTTTGGGTGTCCCTCAGGATAACGTGGTTCCTGAGTCATCCTACCTCCTCTGTTCATTACTCTAATAGCATGATCATTGATATTATTATTCATTTCATCTCACAACTCTCTTTGAGATTTAGCAACTTGTTCTAATTGAGTTTGAACCATAGAAGCATGATTCCCCACACCTCTAACATCATTTGAGATTCTAAATAACAAGTCACTCAAGCGAGCAATTATATCAGAATTGTATTTTAATTGTTTCATAACATTTGCATTGAAGTGATCTTGCTTTCTAATGTAATTTTCAAACTCATAAAGGCATTGGCTAGGGTGCATATTGTGAGGATTATCATTATCATTGAATTTCATTAGAGAATTTACCTCTACCACCTTAGGTGGTGGTGGTGTGTCAAGCCCATGTATTTCTTCAATAGGAGGTAAGTTTTTGACATCCTCGGCTTTAATACCTTTTTCTCTCATAGATTTATTTGCCACTTGCATATCTTCAGGACAGAGATATAAGATACCCCTCTTCTTCGGAGTGGGTTTAGGCGGTGGTTCAGGAAGAGTCCAATCATCATAGTTTTTCATTATGTTATTCAATAATTCTTCAGCTTGCCCAATAGTTCATTCCCTGAAAACACAACCAGCACAACTATCTAGGAAATCCCTAGAAGCATCGGTTAGTCCATTATAGAATATATCAAGTATTTCATTTTTCTTAAGAGGATGATCCAGCAAAGCATTAAGTAATTTGAGAAGCCTCCCCCAAGCTTGTGGGAGACTCTCTTCTTTAATTTGCACAAAGTTAAATATTTCCTATGAGGCAGCTTGTTTCTTATGAGCAGGGAAATATTTTTATGAGAAGTAATAAATCATGTCCTGGGGACTACGCACACAACCAGGAGCAAGAGTATTGTACCAAGATTTAGCATCACCCTTTAATGAGAACGGAAATAATTTGAGAATATAATAATAGCGAATTTTCTCATCGTGAGCAAAAAGGGTGGCTATGTCATTCAACTTAGTAAGATGTGCCACAACAGTTTCAGTTTCATAACCATGGAAAGGATCAGATTCAACCAAAGTAATTAACTCTGGGTTGACAAAGAATTCATAATCCTTATCATCAATAAAGATAGGTGAAGTAGCAAACTTAGGATCACATTTCATTCTAGCATTCAAAGTCTTTTCTTTATACTTGCATAATAATTTTTCCAGATCATCTCTATCCTTACAAGCAAAAATATCTCTAGTTGTCTCCTCATCCATAACATAACCTTCCGGTACCTTTGGCAATTCATATCTAGGAGAACTAGATATAATAGGTGTTTCAAAATTTTTAGTTTCAAGCTCATCATCAGTTTCAAAAATCCCATGTTGTCTTACTCTAGCAATTTGTTCATCAAGAAATTCACCTAGTGGCACATTATCATCAAGCAAGGTACTAGCATCATCAAGAGTAGCATTCATATATAGCAGAAGTAGCATCATCAATAACTTGTGAGATATCAGAATTGATAGCTTGTGGTGGTGTTGCAAGTTTACTTATAAAAGAAGGTGAATCAAGTGTGGAGCTAGATGGCAATTCCTTAATTACCTCCCCTCGTCTCATAGGGGTCTTAGCATCCTTCAGATTCTTCGTAGTGACAATTTGATAATAATCCCAAGTGACTCAATAAATATAGCTATGCTCCCCAGCAACGGCGCCCGAAAAAGGTCTTGATAACCCACAAGTATACGGGATCGAACAGTTTTCGAGGGTAGAGTATTAAACCCAAATTTATATATTCAACACAAGGGGAGCCAAAGAATATTTGCAAGTATTAGCAGCTGAGTTGTTAATTCAACCACACCTGGAGATTAATTATCTGCAGCAAAGTGATCAGTAGCAAAGTAGTATGATAGTTTTGATAGTAGTAGCAACAGCAATAGTAATGGTAACAGTGATGGCAATAGTTTTGTAGCAAGTGCAGCAGTAACAATAGGAGTAGTAACTTAGCAAGAACAATATGTAGGAAAATCGTAGGCATTGGATCTGTGATTTGTTGGATGATATTATTCATATAACAGTCATAACCTAGGGCGATACAGCACTAGCTCCAGTTCATAAATATAATGTAGGCATGTATTCCGTAAATAGTCATACATGCTTATGGAAAGAACTTGCATGACATCTTTTGTCCTACCCTCCCGTGGCAGCGGGGTCCTATTGGAAACTAAGGGATATTAAGGCCTCCTTTTAATAGAGAACCGGAACAAAGCATTAACACACGGTGAATACATCAACTCCTCAAATTAAGGTCATCACCGGGAAGTGTCCCGACTATTGTCACTCTGGGGTTGCCGGATAATAACACGTAGTAGGTGACTGATGCGGCTTGAAGCTACGTCGGTATTTCCCAAAGAGGAAGGGATGATGCAGCACAACAGCGGTAGGTATTTCCCTCAGTGATGAAACCAAGGTTATCGAACCAGTAGGAGAACCAAGCAACACAACGTAAACAGCCCCTGCACACAAATAACAAATACTCGCAACCCGATGTGTAAAAGGGGTTGTCAATCCCTTTCGGGTAGCGGCGCCCAAGATAGGCAAACAGACGTGAATTAAATTGTAGTAGATGGATAGATCGAACGCCAAATAAAATAAATAAGAATAAATTGCAGCAAGGTATTTTTGTATTTTTGGTTTAATAGATCTGAAAATAAAAGCAAAGGAAAAGTAGATCGCAAAGGCAAATAATATGAGAAAGAGACCCGGGGACCGTATGTTTCACTAGTGGCTTCTCTTGAGAAAAATAGCAAACGGTGGATAAACAAATTACTATTGGGCAATTGATAGAACTTCAAATAATCATGACAATATCCAGGCAATGATCATTATATAGGCATCACGTCCAAGATTAGTAGACCGACTCCTGCCTGCATCTACTACTATTACTCCACACATCGACCGCTATCCAGCATGCATCTAGTGTATTAAGTTCATGGTGAAACGGAGTAATGCAATAAAAACGACGACATGATGTAGACAAGATCTATCTATGTAGAGATAGACCCCATCGTTTTATCCTTAGTAGCAACGATACATACGTGTCGGTTCCCCTTTTGTCACTGGGATCAAGCACCGTAAGTCAAACCCACTACAAAGCACCTCTTCCCATTGCAAGATAAATAGATTAAGTTGGCCCAAAAAACCCGAATATCGGAGAAGAAATACGAGGCTATAAGCAATCATGCATATAAGAGATCAAAGAAACTCAAATAAATTTCATGGATATAAAAAGATAGATCTGATCATAAACTCAAAGTTCATCCGATCCCAACAAACACACCGCAAAAAGAGTTACATCATATGGATCTCCAAGAGACCATTGTATTGATAATCAAACGAGAGAGAGGAAGCCATCTAGCTACTAACTACGGGCCCAAAGGTCTACAAAGAACTACTCACGCATCATCGGAGAGGCACCAATGGAAGTGGTGAACCCCTCCGTGATGGTGTCTAGATTGGATCTGGTGGTTCTAGATTCTGCGGCGGCTGGAATTGATTTTCATCGACTCCCCTAGGGTTTCTGGAATATTGGGGTATTTATAGAGCAAAGAGGCGGTCCGGGGGGCACCCGAGGTGGGCACAACCCACCAGGGCATGCCTGGGCCCCCTAGCGCGCCCTGGTGGGTTGTGCTCCCCTCGGAGCACCCCCCAGGCGCTGCCTTGGCCCATTGGGTGTCTTCTGGTCCATAAAAAATCTCCGTGAAGTTTCGTTGTATTTGGACTCCGTTTGGTATTGATTTCCTGTGATGTAAAAAACATGCAGAAAACAGCAACTGGCACTTGGCACTATGTCAATAGGTTAGTACCAAAAAATGATATAAAATGACTATAAAATGATTATAAAACATCCAGGATTGATAATATAACATCATGGAATAATAAAAAATTATAGATACGTTGGAGACGTATCAGCATCCCCAAGCTTAACTCCTGCTCGTCCTCGAGTAGGTAAGTGATAAAAACAGAATTTTTGACGCGGAATGCTGCCTAACATGTGATACGTCTCCAACGTATCTACTTTTCCTAATGCTTTTCCTCTTGTTTTGGACTCTAATTTGCATGATTTGAATGAAACTAACCCCGGACTGACATTGTTTTCAGCAGAACTACCATGGTGTTGTTTTTGTGCAGAAATAAAAGTTCTCGGAATGGAACGAAACATTGCAAGGTTTTTTTATACAATAAATAAGAATTTCTGGAGCCAAGACCTACCGGAGGGGGGCACCTGGGTGGGCGCAACCCACTAGGGCGCGCCCCCACCCCTCCTGGCGTGCCCAGGTGCGTTGTCCCCACCTGGTGGCCCCGTAGACCCTGAACCCGACTCTATAAAATCCTATTTTTTCAGAAAAAATTAGGGAGAAAGAATTATCGTGATCCATGAGATGGAGCCGCCGTCACCTCCTGTTCTTCATCGGGAGGCCAGATCTGGAGTCCGTTTGGGGCTCCGAAGAGGGGGATCTTCGTTCTTCATCATCACCAACCCTTCTCCATCGCCAATTCCATGATGCTCCCCACTGGGAGTGAGTAATTCCTTCGTAGGCTCGCTGGTCGGTGAGGAGTTGGATGAGATTCATCATGTAATTGAGTTAGTTTTGTTAGGGCTTGATCCCTAGTATCCACTATGTTCTAAGATTGATGTTGCTATGACTTTGCCATGCTTAATGCTTGTCACTTTGGGCCCGGGTGCCATGAACTCAGATCTGAACCGTTTATGTTATCACAATTATATCCATGTTCTACATCCGATCTTGCAAGTTATAGTCACCTACTACGTGTTATGATCCGGCAACCCCGGAGTGACAATAGTCGGGACCACTCCCGGTGATGACCGTTGTTTGAGGAGTTCATGTATTCACTATGTGTTAATGCTTTGTTCTGGTTCTCTATTAAAAGGAGGCCTTAATATCCCTTAGTTTCCAATATGGACCCCGCTCCACGGGAGGGTAGGACAAAAGATTTCATGCAAGTTCTTTCCATAAGCACGTATGACTATTTACGGAATACATGCCTACATTATATTGACGAACTGGAGCTAGTGCCGTATCGCCCTAGGTTATAACTGTCTCATGATGAATATCATCCAACAAGTCACCGATCCAATGCCTACGAATTGTTCTCATATTGTTCTTGCTAAGTTACTACTATTATCATCACTGTTACACTTGCTACAAAATTACTGCTATCACTGTTACCGTTACCATTACTACTGTTACTATTATCAAAACTATCAAACTACTTTACTACTGATCACTTTGCTGCAGATAATTACTCTCCAGGTGTGGTTGAAATGACAACCCAGCTGCTAATACCTTCAAATATTCTTTGGCTCCCCTTGTGTCGAATCTATAAATTTGGGTTGAATACTCTACCCTCGAAAACTGTTGCGATCCCCTATACTTGTGGGTTATCAAGACCTTTTTCTGGCGCCGTTGCCGGGGAGCATAGATATATTTGTTGAGTCACTTGGGATTATTATCAATTTATCACTATGAAGAATCTGAAGGATGCCATCCAGTTCTGCTTTAGACTCACCTTCTGTTATAAGTAAACTTGCAACACTACCACATGGTATTAAAGCTGAGGATGTTAAAAATTTACCTCCTATTGAAGAAATACATGGGCTTAATACACCACCACTGCCTAGGGTGGTAGAGGTAAATTCTCTAATGAAATTCAATGATAATGATAATCCTCACAATATGCACCCTAGCCAATGCTTTATGAGTTTGAAAATTACATTAGAAAACAAGATCACTTCAATGCAAATGTTATGAAACAATTGAAATACAATTCTGATATGATTACCCGCTTGAGTGATTTGTTATTTAGAACCTCAAATGATGTTAGAGGTGTTGTAAAGCATGCTTCTATGGTTCAAACTCAGTTAGAACAAGTTGCTAAATCTCAAAGAGAATTACTTGATGAAATGAATAATAATAATATACATGACTTTGCTGTTAGAGTTGCAACTAGAGGAGGTAAAATGACTCAGGAACCACTTTATCCTGAGAGACACCCAAAAAGAATTGAACAAGATTCACAAAGAATTAACACCGATGCACCTAGTCCTTCTAGAAAGAAAAGGAGGAAGAAAAATGATAGGACTTTGCATGCTTCTAGTGAACCTGAAATAGAAAAACCTCCTGATAGTGATAATGAAACTTATATCTCTGATGCTGAAACTCGGTCTTGTAATGAACATTCACCTAGTGATAATGAAAAAGATAATGTTGAGGTTCATGAAGATGCTCAACCAAATAATAAAGAACCAGATAATGATGTTGAGATAGAACCACCTGTTGATCTTGATAACCCACAACCTAAGAATAAAAGGTATGATAAAAATGACTTTGTGGCTAGAAAACACGGTAAAGAAAGATAACCGTGGGTTCAAAAACCTATGCCTTTTCCACCCAAGTCAACTAAAAAGAAAGATGATGAAGAAGAATTTGAACGCTTTGCTGAAATGGTGAGGCCAGTCTTTTTGCGTACTCGCTTGACTGATATCTTGAAAATGCCTCCTTATGCAAAGTATATGAAAGACATCATCACAAATAAGAGAACAATACCGGAAGCTGAAATCTCCACTATGCTTGCTAATTACACTTTTAAAGATGGAGTACCTAAAAAACTTGGAGATCCGGGAATACCAACTATACCTTGCTCTATCAAAAAGAATTATGTGAAAACTGCTTTGTGTGATTTAGGAGCTGTTGTTAGTGTTATGCCTTTCTCTTTATATAAAAGACTTGATTTGAATAAACTCACACCTACTGAAATATCTTTGCAAATGGCTGACAAATCAATTGCCATACCTATCGGTATCTGTGAGGATGTGCCCGTCATTGTTACTAATGTTACTATTTTAACTGACTTTGTTATACTTGAGATGCCCGAGGACGACAACATGTCGATTATCCTTGGTAGACCCTTCTTGAATACTGCAGGGGCTGTTATTGATTGCAATAAAAGCAAGGTCACTTTTCATATCAATGGTAATGATCATACGGTGCACTTTCCGAAGAAACAATTCCAAGTGAATGGTATTAATGTTATTAAAAAATCTCCGACAATCACTATTGGAAGTTTTCAAATACCTCTACCTACTGCCAAAAAGAAATATGAAATGCTTATTGTTGGGGACATCCATATCCCTGTAGAGGTAACTTAGTGATTTATGGAAGTTCTTCGGTTTCATGCTAATCGAAAGTGGTTGTTAATAAGACCTGATCAACCTTATTAATGGATCATTTTTGAGAGGTATGAAGTTGATGAATTTAGTAAGCACTACTTTCTGTCCCTACTTTTTGTTTTCTGTTTTTATTAGTTAAATAAAATAAAATGCCATGTTTTGTCTGTTTTCTGAATTTTCCGTGCAATAAAAAATGACCCAAAAATAAAAAGTTCTCAGAATGCTCTGAAAATTTAATACGATTTTTTCTGAATATTTAAGAATTTCTGGTGCAAATAATACCATAGGGAGGTGCACCAGGTGGGCACAACCCACCTGGGTGCGCCAGGACCCCTAGGCGCGCCCTGGTGGGTTGTGGTCCCCACGTGGGCCCCCTCACTTATCCCTTCACACCACATCATCACTTACCTCCAGAAAAAATTCTCCATTGCTCTATCTCCCGTGTTCTTGCTCTCAAACCCACGGATTTCGATCTCTTTGCTCGAAGCTCCGTTTCTGAAACTGTTTCAGGGATTGTTGCTTGGTATGTGACTCCACCGTTTGTCCAATTACTTTTTGTTTTAGTGGTTTATATTTTGAATAATTAGCTACTCTTGGTGCTGCTGTAGATGAGCTTGCATGTTGAATTCTTAGAGTTCTAAGTAGTTTGAATGCTTGCTATGGCCTCTATGTATCCCTATGAGTAGTTGCTATCAATTTTGTGAAGTTTTGTTGAGAAAAATATGTGGACTAAATTTTTTAGAATTTTTGGTCATAGGAAAAGGATGAATATCTTTAGGAAGTTTGCTTCTAAGAAGAACTCCAAGGGTGTTATTGGGGAGTCATCTGACAGTGATCTCCATCCTCGGAGGTTGGCGGAGGTACGGCCGTGCGAATGGCCGCATACCCAGTTCATGGAAGAGGTTGGAATCCTTCAGGAGTTCACATAATATGCTGCTAATGCCGGCCTCACCGACTTCATCGTAGATGAGTGTGAACAGCATCAAATCCTCACAAACATCTTTGTTCAATGTTTTACTTTCCTTTCTAGGAATAATCCTCCTGAAGTGCGGTTTGATTTATATGCTGAAACCCATCAGATACCACTTACTGAATTTTGTAACATATGCATGATCCCTTCTGACGGGAGTTTAGCTGAGCCTAGGCCAGCAGAGTTTGAGGCCTTTTATCACACCTTGACAGTAGGAGATGAGAGAGGGGTGTCAGCTATCACTGCCGTTGGCTTGCATTTTCATGCTGTTCATTACTTTGCTCTTTTCATTGCAAAATGCTTGCTTGCTAGAGAGAGGGTGGGTGCACTTAGTTCACCAGACCTTACTGTTTTGCGTCGTGCACTAGAGGGCGACAACACTTATAGCTTGGGAGCTATTGTGGCTTATCGCCTCCACATTAATAACTCCAAGGGTAAAATACATGGTGGGATTTTCGCTACTCGTTTGGCGGCTCACTTTCACATTGAGATACGCCCTCATGACTACCCCTCTGACCAAGGTTTACCTAGACCTCACAGCCATGGACCACCACCATTTCACCGATAACAATTCTCCTGGCATTACTATTCCTTATAACCTAGTTTTTAGCATTGAAACTCGTGATATTATTCCATTGGCTGCTCCTACTTTGTTTGATTCTGTTGCCAGGGGTGGATATAGGATTACGCATGCGGACATCATCGCCTACCAGAACGCTCAGGCTGCTCTAGAGGCAGAGGAGGAGCCTCAGCAATGGGGTGAGTGGATGCCCGCTCCTCAGTACCCCAACTACCATCCATGCTACTGACCGATTACCAAGTTAGGCCAAAAGCCTAAGCTTGGGGGAGTATGTGTTTCTCACCGACATTACGTTCATGTTCACACATTTCATTCCGGTTGTCGGTGTTCACACTTTTTCATTGTATCATCCATGCTTAGATTTATTTTCTTGCTTTCTTCTTGTGTGTTTGAAAAACTTGAGAAAAACCAAAAAAAATTAGTTTTAGTTAGTTTACTTTCTATGCATGCTTAGTTGTAATATTAAAAAGAAAACCCAAAAATATTTCCTTGTTCTTCTTTTGCTTGTTGGGAGCTTTCCCGTGTAAATAGTTTTTCTCGCTTTTGCTTTTCCCTTTTATTTTCTTGTTCAAGAAAACCAAAAACTCCAAAAATATTTCAATGTGTTTCTCTGAGTTTCTTTTCTTTTTATTTGAGTCGTACCGAGGAGAAGACCACGATGAAAATGTTGAGTGGCTCTCATTTGCAAAATTATTAATCTAATAAAGAGTCCATTTTACCTTGTCTTCTCCCGTTGAATAAAATGTTTGCAGATTTCAGCTTAGTCCACGGCACTCTTGCACTATTATTATTTTCACATCGTTCGGTCGTGCAAGTGAAAGGCAATAATGATGATATTCGATGAACTAGCCGTGGCAGAGAGAAACGAGTATGAACTCGACTTGTTCTGTTTGTGTAAATATGTTTAACCTAGTATCCATGATTCAGCCCATTGTGATTAAACATGTTTGCAATGACAATTAGAGATTATAGTTTCTCATGCCATGAATAAGTAGCTGGGAGTGGATAATGATTTATCTTGGATATCAACATTGCGTTAAAATGATTGTGATGTAGTATGATGATATGTATCCTCCTCTGAATGTTCGAGTGGCTTGACTTGGCACATGTTCATGCATGTAGTTGAATCAAAACCAACATAGCCTCTATGATATTTATGTTCATGGTGTTCATATCCTACTCATGCTAGTGTCCAATGTTACTTATGCATAATGCATGTTTATGACCGTTGTTGCTCTCTAGCTGGCCGCTTCTCAATCTAATTGCTAGCCTTTGCGTGTACTAAGTGGGAATTCTGCTTGTAGATCAAAAACCTTGAACCCAAAGTTATTCCAGATGAGTCCACCATACCTACCTATATACGGTATTACCCTGCCGTCCTAAGTAAATTTGCATGTGCCACCTCTAAAAACTTCTAATAAATATCCTTTTGTGTGCCTGGATCGTTCATGGAACGACAAGAGGTGGTCGGTATCTTCCATGATAAGCGGGTTATTCTCAGGTCGAGTGTTTATTCACTCGTCATCGCACAAGAAAAGGGCGGTAATAGGGATGCCCAATCCCAAACTACAAAAGAAATGATCTCTCAAATAATCAAACAAAGACTCCCAATGGAGTCAAAACCTTTACTTTTATCGCTTGGGAACTGATACGTCTCCAACGTATCTATAATTTTTGATTGTTCCATGCTATTATATTATCTGTTTTGGATGTTTAATGGGCTTTATTATGCACTTTTATATTATTTTTGGGACTAACCTACTAACCGAAGGCCCAGTGCAAATTACTGTTTTTTTTCCTATTTCAGTGTTCCGCAAAAAAGGAATATCAAACGGAATGAAACCTTCGCGAGAATCATTTTTGGAACAAACGCAACCCAGGAGACTTGGAGTGGACGTCACGGAAGCAACGAGGCGGCCACGAGGCAGGGAGGCACGCCCAGGGGGTAGGCGCGCCCCCCACCCTCGTGGGCCCCTCGTAGCTCCACTGACCTACTTCTTTCGCCTATATATACTCTTATACCCTGGAAACATCCAAGGGAGCCATGAAACCTATTTTCCACCACCGCAACCTTCTGTACCCATGAGAACCCATCTTGGGGCCTTTTCCGGCGCTCTGCCGGAGGGGGAATCGATCATGGAGGGCCTCTACATCGACACCATGGCCTCTCCGATGATGTGTGAGTAGTTTACCACAGACCTTCGGGTCCATAGTTATTAGCTAGATGGATTCTTCTCTCTCTTTGGATCTCAAAACAAAGTTCTCCTCGATCCTCTTGGAGATCTATTCGATGTAATACTTTTTGCGGTGTGTTTGTCGAGATCCGATGAGTTGTGGGTTTATGATCAAGATTATCTATGAACAATATTTGATTCTTCTCTGAATTCTTATATGCATGATTTTATATCTTTGCAAGTCTCTTCGAATTATCAGTTTGGTTTGGCCGACTAGATTGATCTTTCTTGCAATGGGAGAAGTGCTTAGTTTTGGGTTCAATCTTGCGGTGTCCTTTCCCAGTGACAGCAGGGGCAGCAATGTAACGCCCACGATGCGGCTATATCTCCCACGTGTCGAGGCACGACTTAGAGGCATAACCGCATAGTGGTTTTGTCGCAAGAAGGGTCATCTTCACACAATCCCATGTAATGAACAAGAATGGGATAAAGAGTTGGCTTACAATCGCCACTTCACACAATACATAAATATAATCCATACATCATCCAAAATACAAACATATAGACCGACTACGGTCAAGATCCAAATGAAAATAAGACAACCCCAAATGCTAGATCCCCGATCGTCCCAACTAGGCTCCACTACTGATCATCAGGAAAAGACACATAGTAACGACCACGTTCCTCGTCGAACTCCCACTTGAGATCGACCCCATCATCTGCACTGGCATCGTCGGCACCTGCAACTGTTTTGGTAGAATCTGTGAGCCACGGGGACTCAGCAATCTCACACCCGCGCGATCAAGACTATTTAAGCTTGTAGGAAAGGATGGAGTAAAGAGGTGGAGCTGCAGCGGCAATAAGCATATATGGTGGCTAGCATACGCAAGAGAGAGCGAGAAGAGAAGCAATGGAACGGTCGTCTTCTAGAAATGATCAAGAAGTGATCCTGAACTCCTACTTACGTCATACATAACTCAGACCGTGTTCACTTCCCGGACTCCGCCGAGAAGAGACCATCACGGCTACACACGCAGTTGATGTATTTTAATTGGGGTCAAGTGACAAGTTTTCTACAACCGGACATTAACAAATTCCCATGTGCCTCATAACCGCGGGCACGGCTTTCGAAAGATAATACCCTGCAGGGGTGTCCCAACTTAGCCCATCATAAGCTCTCACGGTCAACGAAGGATAAACCTTCTCCCGGAAAGACCCGATCAGTCTCGGAATCCCGGTTTACAAGACATTTCGACAATGGTAAAACAAGACCAGCAAAGCCGCCCGAATGTGCCGACAAATCCCGATAGGAGTTGCACATATCTCGTTCTCAGGGCACACCGGATAAGCGAAGCGTACAGGTACCAACATAACCCAAGTTTCCAAGGGACAGTCCCGCACGGTGCTCTAGTTTGGACCAGCACTCAGAGGAACACTGGCCCGGGGGTTAAAATAAGATGACCCTCGGGCTCGCGAAAACCCGGGGGAAAAAGGCTTAGGCGGCAAATGGTAAAACCAAGGTTGGGCCTTGCTGGAGGAGTTTTATTCAAGGCGAACTGTCAAGGGGGTCCCATAAATCACCCGACCGCGTAAGGAACGCAAACTCAAGGAACATAATCCCGGTATAACAGTAACTAGGGCGGCAAGAGCGGAACAAAACACCAGGCATAAGGCCGAGCCTTCCACCCTTTACCAAAATATATAGATGCATTAATTAAATAAGATATATTGTGATATCCCAACATATCCATGTTCCGACATGGAACAAACTTCAACTTCACCTGCAACTAGCAACGCTATAAGAGGGGCTGAGCAAAAGCGGTAACTTAGCCAATCAACGGTTTGCTAGGAGAGGATGGTTAGAGGCTGACATGGCAATATGGGAGACATGATATAGCAAGTGATAGGTAGCGCGGCATGGCAATAGAGCGAACAACTAGCAAAGCAAAGATAGAAGTGATTTCAAGGGGTGATCATCTTGCCTGCAAGGTTCTCAGAGTTGTCGAAAGCTTGATCCTCGTAAGCGTACTCAACAGGTTCCTCTTTCACGAACTCGTCTCCCGGCTCTACCCAAGACAAGACACAAACAAACGGAACCACAATCAACCACGAGAAATGCACAAGCAACATGATGCAAAACATGTATGATATGCGAGATATGATATGCGATGCATATGCGTGCTCCGGAAGGAAAAAAGATGAACATGGCAGTAACTTGGCAAACCAAGCATGCCACTGGAAAGATGAGATGATTTCGGTCAAAATCGATATAAAGATCACCGGAAACGGATGCACGGTTTGCAAATGGCAAGCAAAACAAGAATGACACTAATCTGCGATTAATAGCATGATAGCACTTAAAATGCAACAAACAACAATTCTACAGCACCCCAACATAGCAAAAAAGCATATGGCAGTAATCTACAGGAGATGCTTGACAAAAGATGAACACTGAGCTACGGCTAGTTCACAACATAACAAGCTCAAACAAGCATGGCAAAAGTGCAAAAGATAACAGGTTCACAGACTTGGTGAAAAACTGGACATGGCAGAAAACAGCATCAGGTAGCAATGTTCAGAGCACAAAATCAACATGCTACGGGAAATTAACATGGCAACACAAGGAATGGCAGTATTCTACTAAATGCATATGACAAAAGTCCCTTACTGACCATAAGCCAAAAAGGATCAGAAGATATGATGGCAAGCATGTAAACATAGCAAGTTTCGTTATCAGGTTTCAGACTTAGCAGAAAACAGAGCATGGCAGAAATAATAATATGTAGGCCTATTTATGAGCTTGATGCACTCACTACAGAGAAATGCATAACAAACCAAGCATACCTACAGCAATATGGCATGTTTATTAAGCTATCCATATCAATAACAAAAGCATAGCATGTATGGATCAACTACACTAAGCTTGGCAAAATTGCATATCATGTTAAGAATCTGCCAGAAATATTTTATAGCAAAAGTAGAGCAAGATTGAGTCATGCTATGTCACTCCATAATTGCAAACAAGGGCAGGAATGGATCAATTACAACTATAGCTACAAAACATCCTTACTTACCATCTCCAAAATATGCATGGATCTCTCTGTAGCATCAAGTTTACATGGCAACAAAATAACAGCAGACGAGGACTTAGAGAAATCACCAAGTCCCTGAAATCAGAAACATTACGGAGCCTACTTTGCATGCTTGTGCTAGTCACCACACAGACCACAAAAATACATGGCATACACCCTTGGAAAGATGGCATGGCATACAACAAAACACATGTAGAGCTCATGCCCATAAGATGCACATAATAAAAGATACAAAAATGACAAATCTCCAAGCTGTGATAAGAACCAGAGAATAACAGCAACTAGCCCTCTTCCAACCGAGATTTGGGTATCAAGATGACCTCTAATGAACATGGTGCAATTGAACAAAATGTAGAGCATCACGAGTCGAACAATTTGACATATTAGACGCGCGAATCGGAGCTATATGCAAGGAGTTATGCACTATTGAACTGAGGCATATGCTGAAAAAATTGAGGACTTAGAGAAAAACCGGGGGACGGGGAAAAGTCAACTCTCACATAAACTGGATCCAGATCGGGGCCGTCCTCGGGGATCTCGACGGGGCTTCGGCTCCAGTGGCGCTGCTCGCCGGCGACGGGAGGGAGAGGTGGCGGCGCCCGCG
>NC_057802.1:385888683-385992171 GCF_018294505.1 Triticum aestivum | reverse complement strand
GCGGGCGGCGAGCGGGCTCGCGGGGGCCGGCGTTGGGCCCGCGGGCTCCGGCGGCGGCGGCGTACGGGCTTGCCACGTGGCAGCCGCGGATTGGCCGGTGGCGGAGGTGGACGCGTCCGGCTCCGCCCGGACGTGTCCGGCGGCGGAGTGGGACGAGGGCTAGGGTTTGGACTGAGAATGTTATTTCGGGATGCTCACATATTTATAGGTAGAGTGAGCTAGGAGGCTCCAAATGAGGTGCGGTTTTCGCCCACATGATCGTGATCGAACGACCTAGAGCATGGAAGAGAGTTTGGTGGGTTTTGGGCTGGTTTTAGAGGGGGTTTTTGCTGGACACTCAAATGGACTTTGCGGATGCCCGGTTAACCGTTGGAGTACCAAACGACCTCCGAATGGAACGAAACTTGACCGGTGGTCTCCGGGTGGTATATTAAGGCCACATGACAAGCCTCGGTCCATTCCGAGAATGTTTGACACCCGCACACAAAAGAAAACAAGAGGAATGCGCCGGAGGAGATAGGAGCGCCGGATTGCAAAACGGACAACGGGGAAAATGCTCGGATGCATGAGACGAACACGTATGCAAATGCAATGCGCATGATGACATGATATGAAAATGCATGACATGACAAAATGCAAAACGAAAGACAAAACCCGACCACGGAGGGAATATCATAACACATAGCCGAAAATGGCAAGAGTCGGAGTTACAAATATGGCAAGTTACATGCGGGGTGTTACAACACTCCACCACTACGAGAGGATCTCGTCCCGAGATCTAGGACTGAAAGAACTCCGGATATTCAGAGTGGAGATGGTCCTCGCGTTCCCAGGTGGCTTCCCGGTCGGAATGGTGCGACCACTTCACTTTCAGGAATTTGATTGACTTGTTGCGAGTCTTGCGCTCAGTTTCTTCAAGAATAGCCACGGGGTGCTCATGATAAGACAAATCTTCTTGGAGGTCAATCTCTTCGAAGTTGATAGTGCGCTTAGGCGTCTTGAAACACTTGCGGAGCTGTGACACGTGGAACACGTCGTGCACGTTCGCGAAGTTGGAAGGAAGCTCAAGTTGATAGGCGAGGTCGCCTCTTTTACCAATGATCTTGAAAGGACCCACGTATCTAGGGGCAAGCTTCCCTTTGATACCGAAGCGACGAGTGCCTTTCATTGGAGAGACGCGGAGGTAGACATGGTCTCCGATCTCGAAAGCCAAATCATGATGCTTACTATCATAGTAACTCTTCTGGTGCGACTGCACGGCTTTGAGATTATCACGGATGACTTTACACAGTTCTTCAGCTTCTGTGATTAAGTCATTGCCAAGAAGTTGGCGTTCACCAGTCTCTGACCAATTGAGAGGAGTACGACACTTTCTGCCATAGAGAATCTCGAATGGGGCCTTGCCCGAACTCGTTTGGAAGCTGTTGTTGTAGGAGAATTCAGCATATGGAAGACAATCTTCCCATTTCATGCCAAAGGAAATGACACAAGCCCTGAGCATATCTTCAAGAATTTGATTGACTTGCTCGACTTGGCCACTAGTTTGAGGATGGAAAGCTGTGCTGAAACGAATGTTTGTGCCCATGGCCTTCTGGAAGGAGTCCCAGAACTTAGAGGTGAAAATGCTTCCACGATCAGAAGAAATCAATTGTGGAATGCCGTGCAAGGAGACAATTCTGGAGGTGTAAAGCTCTGCCAGCTGAGCTGCTGTGATGGATTCTTTGATTGGAAGGAAATGAGCCACTTAAGAAAGCTTGTCAATGACAACGAAGATAGCATCATTTCCGCGCTTGGACTTTGGAAATCCAGTCACGAAGTCCATTTCGATATGATCAAACTTCCGTTCTGGGATAGCAAGAGGTTGGAGGAGACCAGCTGGTCGTTGGTGTTCTGCTTTCACTCTTCGACAGACATCACATTCATTCACGAATTGAGCAATTTCTCGCTTCATTCGAGTCCACCAGTACGACTGCTTGAGGTCATGATACATCTTCGTACTTCCAGGATGAATGGACAGGAGGGAATTGTGCGCCTCGTTCATAATGACTTTCCTTAGATCACCTTTAGGAACCACAATCCGGTCCTCGAAGAACAAAGTGTCTCTGTCATCAATGCGATAGCACTTGTATTTGGAAAGACCCTTGTCGATACCACGTTTCACCTTCTTCACCATGGCATCAAGGAGTTGTGCCTCACGAATTTGATCTTCCAAAGTAGGAGATACTATGAGGTTGGCAAGAAAGCCTTGAGGGACAACTTGGAGATTCAGCTTGCGGAAAGCTTCACAAAGATCCGGTTGGAAAGGCTTGAGAATTAAGTTGTTGCAATAAGCCTTCCTGCTTAAAGCATCTGCAATGACATTTGCTTTGCCTGGAGTATATTCAATACTCGGATTGTACTCTTGAATCATTTCGACATATCGAGTCTGCCTGAGGTTGAGGTTAGGCTGAGTGAAGATGTACTTGAGACTCTTGTGATCGGTGAAAATGTCCACTTGTCTTCCCAACAAGAGATGTCTCCACGTTATTAATGCATGGACAACTGCCGCCAACTCAAGATCGTGAGTGGGGTAGTTCTTCTCGTTGGGCTTCAACTGACGAGAGGTATAGGCCACAACTTTCTTCTCTTGCATTAACACAGCACCGAGACCTTGGAGAGAAGCATCACAGAAAACTTCAAACGGCTTGGATTCATCAGGAGGAGTCAAGACAGGAGCTGTGACTAGTTTCTCTTTGAGATTGTTGAAAGCAACGTCACACTCAGGAGACCAGACATACTTCACATGCTTCTGGAGGAGGTTGGAAAGAGGCTTTGCAATCTTTGAGAAATTCTCAACGAATCTTCGGCAATAGCTTGCAAGACCAAGAAAACTGCGGAGCTGCTTGACATTCTGCGGAGGTTCCCAATTCACAATTGCGGACACCTTCTCGGGATTAACAGCGATGCCCTTGGCAGAGATGACGTGACCAAGGAAAAGAACTTCATCGAGCAAAAACTCACATTTGGAGAACTTCACATAGAATTGATACTCTCTGAGCTTGTTGAGCACCAAACGCAAATGTTTGGCATGGTCCTGCTTATTCTTGGAGAAGACCAAGATATCATCGAGATACACCAGGACGAATTCATTGGTATAGGGGTTGAAGATGAAATTCATCATCCGAGAGAATACTGGAGGAGCATTGACAAGGCCGAAAGACACGACAGTATATTCAGAAGAACCAAAGCTTGTTCTGAATGCTGTCTTGGGAATATCTTCTTCACGAATGCGAATCTGATGATAACCCATATGAAGGTCAAGCTTCGAGAATACTTTAGCGCCCTTGAGTTGCTCAAATAGCTCATTGATGTTGGGAAGTGGATACTTGTTCTTGATTGTCTTCTTGTTCAGTGGACGGTAGTCGACACAAAGTCGGTCCGTGCCATCCTTCTTCTTGACAAAAAGAACACCACAACCCCATGGAGAAGAACTCGGTCTGATCAAACCCAGACGCTCTTGTTCATCGAGCTGTTTCTTCAATTCCTTCAGCTCGTTGGGTCCAAGCTTGTATGGACGCTTGCAAACGGGTTCAGTGCCAGGCTCTAGTTCGATAACGAACTCAACTGGCCGGTGAGGAGGCATACCCAGAAGCTCTTCTGGAAAGACATCTTGATACTCACAAACGACTGGAATTTGAGAGATGGCATTCAATTCGCCCTTCTCATTGAGAGAAAAGAACCGAATGGTTTCATCACGAGCGGCATAAATAATCACATCCTCAGAAGAGTGTGTCAATTGAATTTCCCTGGCAGCACAATCAAGTTGAGCTTTGTGCTTAGAAAGCCAGTCCATCCCGAGAATAAGATCAATATCCGAGTCACCAAGAACAACTAGAGAAGACAGAAATTTATAGTTTCCCATCTTGATGGAAACATCCGGAACTATCGAGTTGGCTCTCATTGACTTCCCCGGAGAAATAACACCCAATGGTTTATCCGGATAAGACCAGGAAAACTCATGCTTGGCAAAAACGGTCTTGACATGAAACAAAGAAATGCACCAGTATCAAAAAGAACTTTTGCAGGAATATCATTAACAGGAAGATTACCCATTATCACATCAGTAGATTCCTCCGCTTGAGCTGCATTCATCATGTTCACCTTTGCAGACTTTGGATTATGCTTGACCACTGCATTGCTGGAAGATCTGACAGGAGGAGGAGGAGGAAGACGCCTTTGATTGAAGCACTTGTTAGCATAGTGACCTTTCTGTTGACACTTGTTGCAAGTCACCTCTGAGAGTGGACGGTGATAAGGAGCATTGGACTTTGGAGCTTGATTCTGAGACTTGTTCTGATAGCCAGAGTTGGAAGAACCATGGCCACCTTTGTTTTTCTGCTGGTAAGGCTGACGAAACGGAGGAGGAGGAGGCAACCAGAACTTCTGTTGCTTAGCTGTCACAAGTGAGGAAGAAGAAGACTGAACTGCGTCCCTGACTCTCTTCTTAGAAGCCTCACACTTGAGCTGAGCAGCCTCTTGCTTCAGTGCCATATTGTAGAATTGATCAAACTGAGTAGGCTCAACAAGAACGAGAGCTAACTGCAGATCCTCTTTAAGGCCACCTCTGAAGTGATAGATCATACTCTTTTCATCAGGAACGTCTTGTTTAGTGAAGCGAGCAAGTTTCTGAAACTGAATGTTGTATTGATACACAGACATGTTGCCTTGCTTGAGATTGCGGAACTCCTCACGCTTGCTCTCAACAACACTTTGTGGAATGTGGTGCGCTTTGAAGTCCCGACATAAGTCAGTCCAAGTGATCACATGACCTCCTCTGGAGTCTTTGTATTGCTGAAACCAATCAGCAGCTTGGTCCTTGAGCTGGAAAGAAGCGAACTTGACATAGTTCTCAGGCCTGACATTGCTACATTCAAAATGCTTGTTGATGTCCACGAGCCAATCATCGGCATCCGTTGCCTCGGCACAGTAGCTGAAAGACTTGGGCTGATTTGCGAGAAACTGGTTGAGAGTAGCAAAGTGAAGCTGATTGTTGCCTTGACCATGATTGCCTTGCCCTTGAGTACGTTCTTGCAAGAGTTGCAGAATCATCTGAGCATTGGCGTTGGTGGCTGCCATGATAGCTTGCCATGCCTCCGGAGGTGGAGGTGGTGGCGGAGGGTTCGCTTGACTCCCTTCATTGCGATCCGGATTCTGACGCGTTGGCGGAGCCATCCTGAAGAGGGTGACATCCGTTAGCATCTTGATAGACAAATAGATAAGTAGAATCAACGGATAGAAATTGCAACATATAGTCTTCACAATAAACATTCGAACAAAGATGAACGAATGAATTCCGTAGTAAATCATCACACTTCCATAAGTTGAGAAGCCACTTGAAAAAGATATGGAATCAACATATGATTTCGAAGCAACTCGAATACCACAATTCAAAACAAAACAAAGTATTGGCTTGCAGAATAAGCCGGAACAAACATATGATAGATATTTCGTCCGAAGTTTTCATGGTGGGGCCCACACGGGCTCAATCGTACAACACCATCATGTACAAGGCTGTGCACATGACATACGAAGCGTCCCCGAGTCGGCATAGCCAAGGACTCTTTAAGACACTACGAGACCACTGTAAAATCAACCGTGGAAAGGCGGACCACTAGACGTCGAACCCCAATCTCATATCATGCGTCTGTCGGAAAGATAACCTAAGGCTACTTGAATTCCCACTTATAAACTCCCGAAACTTTCTGGTTATGCAATCTAGTATTGGGGATACAGGGGACACAAAATATATATCACCCAAACTAACAATCCCTAGATCCAGCTGTATCCATCCGTCAACACATAACCAAGAAACCTTCGGAAATCGTTTACCTCAACCTTCGAAAAACATTCGTTATACAAGTTATGGAAATACTCCCGAACTCCCGCCCCAGTACTGGGTGGCGTCGAGGTGATCTCACCAACAACTGCATAAAAGAGATTTCGATGTGGGCGAAACTCAGGTATTCCAGAACTGCAACGATAAAATTGTGACGACAACACCTCGGAGCTCAACCCCCCGGGACACTGCCACAACCCCTAAATGTCAGGAGGCACCAAGAACAATGTTCTCGTCACAAAACCATCGGAACGATTCCAAGATACCCGTGTGATCCTAAAATTTTTTTTAGTGAAATCTGAGGAGAGAATAGTCAAAACTTCTACGTCAGGAGACCTCACCAGAGCGACGAAGGGACTGAGGAGTAAAAAGAATCCTACTCTCCGATATATATAATCCTAAGACTCAAAACATTTTGTTCTAGACTCAACAACGCCAGCGATTCGATCAAGCAGGGGGCTCCTAAGTCGGGGATGGCTCTGATTACCAACTTGTAACGCCCATGATGCGGCTATATCTCCCACGTGTCGAGGCACGACTTAGAGGCATAACCGCATAGTGGTTTTGTCGCAAGAAGGGTCATCTTCACACAATCCCATGTAATGAACAAGAATGGGATAAAGAGTTGGCTTACAATCGCCACTTCACACAATACATAAATATAATCCATACATCATCCAAAATACAAACATATAGACCGACTACGGTCAAGATCCAAATGAAAATAAGACAACCCCAAATGCTAGATCCCCGATCGTCCCAACTGGGCTCCACTACTGATCATCAGGAAAAGACACATAGTAACGACCACGTTCCTCGTCGAACTCCCACTTGAGATCGACCCCATCATCTGCACTGGCATCGTCGGCACCTGCAACTGTTTTGGTAGAATCTGTGAGCCATGGGGACTCAGCAATCTCACACCCGCGCGATCAAGACTATTTAAGCTTGTAGGAAAGGATGGAGTAAAGAGGTGGAGCTGCAGCGGCAATAAGCATATATGGTGGCTAACATATGCAAGAGAGAGAGAGAGAGAAGAGAAGCAATGGAACGGTCGTCTTCTAGAAATGATCAAGAAGTGATCCTGAACTTGTCGGGGATATACCCCGCGGTATGACCCGGCTGGAAGTATGACCCGGCCGGACTTGGCGCTTCACCGTGACCCGCCGGAGGACTGGCGACTCACGGGTCTGGCGGCTCACTGTCAGACGACTCACGAGCCTGACGACTCACGGATGACCCCGACGGCGGGTCAGATAGAAGACTAGGCCCAAGGCCCAGATGGCCGGCTCTCCGGCCTAAGAAGAAAGGGATGACGAATATTTCCTTTACAAGGGAGCAAGACCCGGACTTGTAATTAACTTGTAAGGGAAGATAGACTAGTCCTAGTCCTACTAGGACTCCACATGTAACCCGCCCCTCTAACTTATATAAGGAGGGGCAGGGCTCCCCAAAGAGAAACAGGCAACAAGAAATAATCTCTAGGGTTAGACACCGAGAGCCGGTTCCCGGCGACTCTTCCGTGATCATAATGAGACCTAGCCTCAAACAGCATGTAGGGTTGTTACCGGATGATGTTTCCCGGGGCCCGAAGTTGTCTAAACCTTTATCTTGTGCGTTGATCCGCCCTGCGTCTCTCATCCCAATCAACCCCTCTCAAGCTACTACATAGATGCGTTGGCCTCACGACTAAGTCCTTACACCTAGGACATCTGACGTGTTAATTCCACGATAGTTGGCGCCCACCGTGGGGCCTGCGCACGGTGGTGATGAGTTCTTGAAGGGATTTCTCCCAAGGATCGAGAAGCTCGCGTTATCCAGATGAAAAAGAGCAATCACAGAAGGATCTACGTCAACTAGGAAGTTATCAATCGAGATTGAAAGGTCAACAAAAACATCAAACGTCGGCGACTCATCGCATCAGCAACGATCTAGCCGATGGAGGCGACGAGTTGTTTCGACGGTGACTTGCGCCAATCTAAGATCGGAACGGATTAGAGGACCAAACAGCGGCGCGTGAAGAAAAATAAATCAAGGACGCCGGACGCAGCACAACCGCATATATTGGGACAGATGTGCCTGATGCAAACTGTTGCCTCTGCTCCCGTCAGATCAAACTCCACGCAAAGAGCAAAAGCTGCAGCCCTGAGAATCATTGGGTCGCAGGCGGAGAGAAAAAAAAAGGAAAGGAAGGGGACCGAGTCCCTATACAATTTGGCCAGCCATCGCTGTTGTCCACTTTACCAAAATTAATCTATTCGGTGCAACACAGACCGATGCAATCACGGACCAAGGCCAGACGAGTACACGCAACTGCGGCCACGCATTAAAGAACAACATTATTCAGTGGCGATAGCAGCAACGCACTCTACATGCATCAAGTAGTATTTGTGTACATCAAGCCTGTCAACACCAATCCTAGAGGCGTTCAAAGGGCAATCACTATTAAAGAAAATTAGGATACATGGACGTGGGTTTTCCAAATCCACCACGACCCGGAGATGGATGCAGTCGTGGCACAGAGCTCGGACTCCTACTACTGCTGCATGGTTGCAGCCACGGATCGAGCCGCGGACCACCACGAACCGCCCGCACGCTTTCTGTTGCTGCAGCCATCCTGCGCTGCTCTGCCCGGCATCTGAGCCGCCTGTTACCACCGCGATTTCTGCTACTGGGAACCCGCCGAGCTTTTTACTGAAACAGCTAAAAGGCAGCAGTTAAAAGCTTTTGAGATAAAACCCAAGAGGTGGTCAAATGCCCTTTTTATGAGGCCACGGTGCTAGGGTCACATCAGACATTTGCTATGCTTTTATCATCAGCGTCCGCGTTCATGCGTCCAAAAAATAAATCAGGTGTTATTTCTTCTATACATTTTCTCAGTATACTTTAATTACTATGAGCACAACTACTCTGCTCTACGGTATTTTTATATATGCAGGAGAATTATTCATTACAAAGTGGTGTTATACCACGGAGGCACAATCGGCAGTACCGCGCGGCTTCATGGACTGGCGTGTCATGGTCCGGATTACAGCAACGCGCTGGCCGACTCGCCCGTCTGCGCCGCATTGCAGCACCATGAATGACTCGCCCGCACGCCCTCGCGACCGGTTCACGCGTCCGCATCGGCTTACAACGAGGAGGACAATTTTCTCGTCCGCACCGGCTTACAACGCCGCGGCCGATTTATCTGTCTGCTCCTACGGCCGATTCACCCCCCGCGGCCGACTCGCCTGTCCGCCCGGCTTACCGTGCCTGCGATTAGCTCGCCCGTCCGCACCGGATTATAGCGCCGCGGCCGACTCATCTGTTGCCCAGGCGAATCAGGTGATATTCATCCAAGTTTGTTCTTAATACATAGTATTTTTGTCAAAGAGCAGTTTATCTTTGCCTTGGTCTGCAATATTGTTGATGCAGGACAATTGTTCACTACATCAAAACGATGTGGTTAACTCGCTCATTCGCACTGGCTTACAATGCCACGGCCGGCTCATCTGTCTGTGCCGCCTCTGATGCTACGGTCATCTTTACTGTCCGTCTCTCGCGGCCTGGTCTACATCAACCCACCGGGCCGTACCTGTCTGCATGAGTTGTTATTGAATAGGAGCAAGTCACTGCTTGGGAAGCCCGGTTTTCTTCCAACAACTTGGAGGAAACTTATCATGTGTTATCAACCGCCATCTGCACTGGACGGCTCAATGGGCAGGCGCACAAGTCGCCGCCACTACGGTTTGGTTAACTTCAAAACATCCAGTTGGAAGGAACCATTGGCCGAGTTGCTGACACGGCTCATATGGGATCCTTTATAACCCGCCGCAGTCACCTCAACCTTCTGTGGATTCACATCGCGCTGTCAACACTAATGATATGCCCCTTATGTTATGGTCAATATGGAGAATCTCAAAGTCAACTCCTCGAGTCGTCTTGAGACTCGGGGGCTACAATGATATGACTCGGCATCATTGGTCGGCTTCAATGCATTCAAGAACTCCGGGTCGTTGGAGGGAATGATAACCCGGTCCCGGAGATTACTGTTATATTGATGAAAATTTAAAGGCCGTCAGAAAATTTCCAGCTTAGAAAGTATATGACAAAAATCCGGCTCAATGAAGAAGTTCCGGGTCATCAGAAAGGATTCCGGTTTAAAATCCGGCTCAAGGGAAGTCAGTCTCACTGAAGCTCTCAAATCCGGTTCAAACATCCGGCTCAAGGTAAATTTATATCTTACAAAGCTTTGGAGCTCTCAATATCCGATTTACAAATTTCCGGTTAAAAAAAAAGGTTATCTCTCGCAAAGCTTAAGTTCTCAGGAAAAATTAAAGGGACCAAAGAGAGTCTGTTACAAAGCACAACTCAAATATAGGTACCCTGCTTTAATGACCATTGGGAGCTGATCGTATTCGAATTTAGCTTAACCCTTTTGGTGTGACCCTGATCGTATTCGAATCAAAGTCGTTAAATATTCTCATGATCACTAGAGGGCTTCCTGTTCAAACATAGGTCGTATTCGAACCAAAGAGAACATAGTTGTTGATACCCTTTTGATCGGCACACTGCCGAGCTCATTGGGGAGTTTCTTGGTCATATTTGAACCATAGCTCAACCCCCTTTGGGAACCGACGTGGATCGTATTCGAATCAGTGTCGTTAAACAACTCTCAAGGTCATTAGGGGGCTTCCTGTTCAAACATAGGTCGTATTCGAACCAAAGAGAACATAGCTGTCGGTACCCTCTTGATCGGCAACGCCAAAGCCACTGGGGGCTATATGATCGTATTCGAATCTTAGCTTAACCCCTTTGGGACGGTTTTTCTGATCGTATTCGAATCAGAAGCCTCAAGATTTTTTGAAGTTTCTTTTTGCAAATAATTTTAAGCTCTTTTGAACACATCTAAAGTGTATATGAGTGGTTTCTATTTAAACCCGGCTTGATTTTCGATGATAAGTCGCCGGCTGATGACAATCATCATCTATGTGGAAGCATTGGCTTCTAAGGATTGGGTTATCACACTTACTGCACAGGTATCATAAGCCGGCAGTACAGTTCAATATCACAGGTATGATATTGTTTATACATAATTATGTTTAAACTAGCCCTGGCTATGGACTTTAAGCCGCCGGTATGTTTTGAATTGCGCCATTGGAATCATGCGCGTATCAAAGATTAGGTTATCACCCTTATTGTGCAGGTCATATAAACCGACAAATGCAAATTCAATATCACAAGTATGACATTATTGTTATGTTACAAAGTTATGATTCATACCAGGCTTATCTGTGACTCCTTTTTTACACATTCGTGGTCATATGTAAGATATTATGACCTGCCCTGCGGTAAACCACCAAGGTTTCTTGTGATCTACTTGTGTGCAGGATAAGACTACATTTGCGTAGTTACCCGCCCTGGCTTTTGACATTAAGTCGCCAGGGCGTATGTTGTTTAAACTCTGTGCAGGATTTGCAGAACTATGACTTATATAAATGTTTAAGTCCAAGCCCATCATCGAAAGATTGACATTGGTGTCTCAAAAGGGTTATCAATTCTTGATTTTCTCAAAAGGCTATAAATAGTTGGGTTATAAAATTTCCGGCTTACAATGGAGGCGTAATAAATCGCCATCGGCCAAGAGCCGTCGGGTATTTAAACTCCGGATTTACTTGTCAACAGATAAGGTATTTGAAATCTTTAAATAGCCAAACTTGGCTGGATTTTCATTATGATTTGAATGATTGAGGTTTTCAAACCGGGTTATTCAAATGTTTAATAGCCAGCATGGCTGGATTTTTATTATGGTTATCAGTAACTAATATTATGATTGAGGTTTTCAAATTCGCTTTGGCGCAATGGCTATTATTTTATCAATGGATATGATTTATTCTACAATGAAAGGAATAGTCCCGAGTCGCTGCAGGCTTACAACCCGGCACTTGGGGGCTACATTATTCAAGTTGAGATTACATCAAATATGCAAGTCCCATGTCACTGCCAGCAGGCACCATGGCACTTGGGGGCTAATGCAAAGTCATTTTTTGCTCACTTCATTGAAGACCCGACTCATCACATTCTAAATGAGTCGGCCCTTGGGGCCTACCAATTGCTCCTGGCAACAATTCAAGACAATTCTAGGATGACCCGGCTACACTACTATGACTATAGCCAACTCATGGGGGCTACACAACTGGGTTTTATTTAACGCCATGGTGATAAGTCCCGGCTTATTCATGCTGATTAAACCGGCCCTTGGGGGCTACAGGTAATATGGATATAAGGGAGAAATATTTTCAAATTCTTTGTTTTGAGCAAACCAGATTGACCCGGTGTCACCAATCATTATGACCCTGTCTCTACAACCCGGCGTCATCAATAATCATGAACCGGCGTTGGCAACAATCATGACCCAGAAGTATCAGCTTTTATAACCCGGCAATTTTGGTACTCATAAACCGGCAAGTTTTACATCTTTAAACCGGCTAAATATCGGATGAGTATTTCAAGACCAATATTTCTTAAGCCGGTGCTTTGAAAGCCGACTCAAGTGGATTATCTCTTACAATATTTCTCAACAAGAGATCAATGTCAGCAAATTGACTCTGAAGCTGGCCTGTTGACACGGATTTTCAAAGGAAGTATCTGGATTTTTTGCATTGGCAAAATTTGAACATATCTGCTAAAGAGATTTGCTATGAGATAATGGATACATATCAAGAAGGAAGATGACAAGGACTTAAGGATGATCAAGTGCCGGCTACCAAGAATATTTAACCCGGAACACAACCTGTCAAATTTGTTCTTGTGTTTATATTGCAAATTAGTTTAACATGGATAAATCCAAATTAAACTGGGGGCTAATGTCGGGGATATACCCCGCGGTATGACCCGGCCGGAAGTATGACCCGGCCGGACTTGGCGCTTCACCGTGACCCGCTGGAGGACTGGCGACTCACGGGTCTGGCGGCTCACTGTCAGACGACTCACGAGCCTGACGACTCACGGATGACCCCGACGGCGGGTCAGATAGAAGACTAGGCCCAAGGCCCAGATGGCCGACTCATGTGATGGTGGGCCGGCCTAAGAAGAAAGGGATGACGAATATTTCCTTTACAAGGGAGCAAGACCCGGACTTGTAATTAACTTGTAAGAGAAGATAGACTAGTCCTAGTCCTACTAGGACTCCACATGTAACCCGCCCCTCTAACTTATATAAGGAGGGGCAGGGCTCCCCAAAGAGAAACAGGCAACAAGAAATAATCTCTAGGGTTAGACACCGAGAGCCGGTTCCCGGCGACTCTCCCGTGATCATAATGAGACCTAGCCTCAAACAGCATGTAGGGTTGTTACCGGATGATGTTTCCCGGGGCCCGAAGCTGTCTAAACCTTTGTCTTGTGCGTTGATCCGCCCTGCGTCTCTCATCCCAATCAACCCCTCTCAAGCTACTACATAGATGCGCTGGCCTCACGACTAAGTCCTTACACCTAGGACATCTGACGTGTTAATTCCACGACAGAACTCCTACTTACGTCATACATAACTCAGACCGTGTTCACTTCCCGGACTCCGCCGACAAGAGACCATCACGGCTACACACGTAGTTGATGTATTTTAATTGGGGTCAAGTGACAAGTTTTCTACAACGGACATTAACAAATTCCCATCTGCCTCATAACCGCGGGCACGACTTTCGAAAGATAATACCCTGCAGGGGTGTCCCAACTTAGCCCATCATAAGCTCTCACGGTCAACGAAGGATAAACCTTCTCCCGGAAAGACCCGATCAGTCTCGGAATCCCGGTTTACAAGACATTTCGACAATGGTAAAACAAGACCAGCAAAGCCGCCCGAATGTGCCGACAAATCCCGATAGGAGCTGCACATATCTCGTTCTCAGGGCACACCGGATAAGCGAAGCGTACAGGTACCAACATAACCCAAGTTTCCAAGGGACGGTCCCGCACGGTGCTCTAGTTTGGACCGGCACTCAGAGGAACACTGGCCCGGGGGTTAAAATAAGATGACCCTCGGGCTCGCGAAAACCCGGGGGGAAAAGGCTTAGGCGGAAAATGGTAAAACCAAGGTTGGGCCTTGCTGGAGGAGTTTTATTCAAGGCGAATTGTCAAGGGGGTCCCATAAATCACCCGACCGCGTAAGGAACGCAAACTCAAGGAACATAATCCCGGTATAACAGTAACTAGGGCGGCAAGAGCGGAACAAAACACCAGGCATAAGGCCGAGCCTTCCACCCTTTACCAAAATATATAGATGCATTAATTAAATAAGAGATATTGTGATATCCCAACATATCCATGTTCCGACATGGAACAAACTTCAACTTCACCTGCAACTAGCAACGCTATAAGAGGGGCTGAGCAAAAGCGGTAACTTAGCCAATCAACGGTTTGCTAGGAGAGGATGGTTAGAGGCTGACATGGTAATATGGGAGACATGATATAGCAAGTGATAGGTAGCGCGGCATGGCAATAGAACGAACAACTAGCAAAGCAAAGATAGAAGTGATTTCGAGGGGTGATCATCTTGCCTGCAAGGTTCTCAGAGTTGTCGAAAGCTTGATCCTCGTAAGCGTACTCAAAAGGTTCCTCGTTCACGAACTCGTCTCCCGGCTCTACCCAAGACAAGACACAAACAAACGGAACCACAATCAACCACGAGAAATGCACAAGCAACATGATGCGAAACATGTATGATATGCGATGCATATGCGTGCTCCGGAAGGAAAAATGATGAACATGGCAGTAACTTGGCAAACCAAGCATGCCACTGGAAATATGAGATGATTTTGGTCAAAATCGATATAAAGATCACCGGAAACGGATGCACGGTTTGCAAATGGCAAGCAAAACAAGAATGACACTAATCTGCGATTAACAGCATGATAGCACTTAAAATGCAACAAACAACAATGCTACAGCACCCCAACATAGCAAAAACACATATGGCAGTAATCTACAGGAGATGCTTGACAAAAGATGAACACTGAGCTACAGCTAGTTCACAACATAACAAGCTCAAACAAGCATGGCAAAAGTGCAAAACATAACAGGTTCACAGACTTGGTGAAAAACTGGACATGGCAGAAAACAGCATCAGGTAGCAATGTTCAGAGCACGAAATCAACATGCTACGAGAAATTAACATGGCAACACAAGGCATGGCAGTATTCTACTAAATGCATATGACAAAAGTCCCTTACTTACCATAAGCCAAAAAGGATTAGAAGATATTATGGCAAGCATGTAAACATAGCAAGTTTCCTTATCAGGTTTCAGACTTAGAAGAAAACAGAGCATGGCAGAAATAATAATATGTAGGCCTATTTGTGAGGTTGATGCACTCACTACAGAGCAATTCATAATACACCAAGCATACCTACAGCAATATGGCATGTTTGTGAAGCCATCCATGGCAAGAACAAAAGCATAGCATGTATGGATCAACTACAATAAGCTTGGCAAAATTACATTTCATGTTAAGAATCTGCCAGAAATATTTTATAGCAAAAGTAGAGCAAGATTGAGTCATGCTATGGCACTCCATAATTACAAACAAGGGCAGGAATGGATCAATTACAACTATAGATACAAAACATCCTTACTGAACATCTCCAAAATATGCATGGATCTCTCTGTAGCATCAAGTTTACATGGCAACAAAATAACAGCAGACGAGGACTTGGAGAAATCACTAAGTCCCTGAAATCAGAAACATTACAGAGCCTACTTTGCATGCTTGTGCTAGTCACCACAGAGATCACAAAAATACATGGCATACACCCTTGGAAAGATCGCATGGCATACGACAAAACACATGTAGAGCTCATGCCCATAAGATGCACAGAATAAAAGATACAAAAATGACAAATTTCCAAGTTCTGATAAGAACCAGAGAATAATAGCAACTAGCCCTCTTCCAATAGAGATTTGGGCATCAAGATGACCTCTAATGAACATGGGGCAATTGAATAAAATGTAGAGCATCACGACGCGAACAATTTGACATATTACACGCGCAAATCGAAGCTATATACAAGGAGTTATGCACTATTGAACAGAGGCATATGCTGGAAAAATTGAGGACTTACAGAAAAAACGGGGGACGGGGAAAAGTCAACTCTCACAGAAACTAGATCCAGATCGGGGCCGTCCTCGGGGAGCTCGACGGGGCTTCGGCTCCGGTGGCGCTGCTCGCCGGCGACGGGAGGGAGAGGTGGCGGCGCCCGCGCGGGGGAACGGCGGCCCGGGCCCCGGCGGAGGGAGGAGGCGGTCGCGGCAGGGCGGCGACGGTGATGGCCGGCGGCTGCGACGGGCGGCGGCGGCGGGGCGGCGCCGGCCGTCAGCGGCGTGGGGCGGCGCGCCAGCGGGCACGGCGGAGGGCTGCGGCGGCGCGGGAGGCGGAGGGCGCGGGCGGCGAGCGGGCTCGCGGGGGCCGGCGTTGGGCCCGCGGGCTCCGGCGGCGGCGGCGTACGGGCTTGCCACATGGCAGCCGCGGATTGGCCGGTGGCGGAGGTGGACGCGTCCGGCTCCGCCCGGACGTGTCCGGCGGCGGAGTGGGACGAGGGCTAGGGTTTGGACTGAGAATGTTATTTCGGGATGCTCACATATTTATAGGTAGAGTGAGCTAGGAGGCTCCAAATGAGGTGCGGTTTTCGCCCACACGATCGTGATCGAACGACCTAGAGAATGGAAGAGAGTTTGGTGGGTTTTGGGCTGGTTTTAGAGGGGGGTTTTGCTGGACACTCAAATGGACTTTGCGGATGCCCGGTTAACCGTTGGAGTACCAAACGACCTCCAAATGGAACGAAAATTGACCGGTGGTCTCCGGGTGGTATATTAAGGCCACATGACAAGCCTCGGTCCATTCCGAGAATGTTTGACACCCGCACACGAAAGAAAACAAGAGGAATGCGCCGGAGGAGATAGGAGCGCCGGATTGCAAAACGGACAATGGGGAAAATGCTCGGATGCATGAGACGAACACGTATGCAAATGCAATGCGCATGATGACATGATATGAAAATGCATGACATGACAAAATGCAAAACGAAAGACAAAACCCGACCACGGAGGGAATATCGTAACACATAGCCGAAAATGGCAAGAGTCGGAGTTACAAATATGGCAAGTTACATGGAGGGTGTTACACAGCAAGGCACGTATTGTATTGTTGCCATCGAGGATAAAAATATGGGGTTTATATCATATTGCTTGAGTTTATCCCTCTACATCATGTCATCTTGCCTAATGCGTTACTCTGTTCTTATGAACTTAATACTCTAGATGCATGCTGGATAGCGGTCGATGTGTGGAGTAATAGTAGTAGATGCAGAATCGTTTCGGTCTACTTGCCACGGACGTGATGCCTATGTTCATGATCATGCCTAGATATTCTCATAACTATGCACTTTTCTATCAATTGCTCGACAGTAATTTGTTCACCCACCGTAGAATTTGCTATCTTGAGATAAGCCACTAGTGAAACCTATGGCCCCCGGGTCTATTTTCCATCATATTAATCTCCCGCCAACGTGCTATTTATGTCGCCATTTATTTTGCAATGTTTACTTTTCAATCTATACAACAAAAATACCAAAAGTATTTATCTTATTATCTTTATCATATCTCACATTTGCAAGTGGCAATGAAGGGATTGACAACCCCTTTATCGCATTGGTTGCAAGGTTCTTGATTGTTTGTGCGGGTACTAGGGATTTGCGTGTAGTCTCCTACTGGATTGATACCTTGGTTCTCAAAAACTAAGGTAAATACTTACGCTACTTTGCTGCATCACCCTTTCCTCTTCAAGGGAAAACCAACGCATGCTCAAGAGGTAGCAAGAAGGATTTCTGGCGCCGTTGCCGGGGAGATCTACGCACAAATCAAGACATACCAAGTACCCTTCACAATCTCTTCTCCCGCGCATTACATTATTTGCCATTTGCCTCTCATTTTCCTCTCCCCCACTTCACCTTTTCCACTTTATTCGCCCTCTTCCGTTCGCTTCTTTTTGCTTATCGTTTGTATGTTCGCTTTTTGTGCGATTCATTGCCTTCATGTCTGAAACTGGGGAGGTTATCATTGATAAGGATAATAGTAATAACATGGAAAAGTTTGATGCTTTTGATGATCCTCATGAAGAACCCACTGTTTTGGATTTCAAGGAATTTAATTATGATAATTGCTCTTTGATAGATTGTATTTCCTTGTTCCAATCCATGTTAAATTCTTCGCATGCTTATGATCAAAATAAAGCCTTTACTAAACACATCGTTGATGCTTTAATGCAATCTTATGAAGAAAAACTTGAATTAGAAGTCTCTATCCCTAGAAAACTTTATGATGAGTGGGAACCTACTATTAAAATTAAGATTAAAGATCATGAATGCTATGCTTTATGTGATTTGGGTGCTAGTGTTTCCACGATTCCAAAAACTTTGTGTGATATGTTAGGTTTCCGTGAATTTGATGGTTGTTCTTTAAACTAGCATCTTGCGGATTCCACCATTAAGAAACCTATGGGAAGGATTAATGATGTTCTTATTGTTGCAAATAGGAATTATGTGCCCGTAGATTTCATCGTTCTTGATATAGATTGCAATCCTACATGCCCTATTATTCTTGGTAGACCTTTCCTTAGAACGATTGGTGCAATTATTGATATGAAAGAAGGAAATATTAGATTCCAGTTTCCGCTCGGGAAGGGCATGGAACACTTTCCTAGGAAGAAAATTAAATTACCTTATGAATATATTATGAGGGCAACTTATGGATTGCATACCAAAGATGACAATACCTAGATCTATTCTTGTTTTTGTGCCTAGCTAGGGGCGTTAAACGATAGCGTTTGTTGGGAGGCAACCCAATTTTATTTTTGTTCCTTGCTTTTTGTTCCTGTTTAGTAATAAATAATTCATCTAGCCTCTGGTTAGATTTGGTTTTATGTTTTAATTAGTGTTTGTTCCAAGTAAGACCTATAGGATCTTCTTGGATGATAATTATTTGATCTTGCTAAAAAGACAGAAACTTTCAAGCTTAGGCTCTTGCCACTCATGAGATTTGATGGATTATGGAATAAAGAGTGGCAAGAGCCTAAGCTTGGGGATGCCCAAGGCACCCCAAGGTAAAATTTAAGGACAACCAAAAGCCTAAGCTTGGGGATGACCCGGAAGGCATCCCCTCTTTTGTCTTCGTCTATCGGTAACTTTACTTGAGGCTATATTTTTATTCACCACATGATATGTGTTCTGCTTGGAGCGTCTTGTATGATTTGAGTCTTTGCTTTTTAGTTTACCACAATCATCCTTGCTGTACACACCTTTTGGAGAGACACACATGAATTGGAATTTGTTAGAATACTCTACGTGCTTCACTTATATCTTTTGAGCTAGATAATTTTGCTCTAGTGCTTCGCTTATATCTTTAAGAGCACGGTGGTGGTTTTATTTTATAGAAATTATTGATCTCTCATGCTTCACTTATATTATTTTGAGAGTCCTTTAGAAGAGCATGGTAATTTCCTTTAGCTATAAAATTAGTCCTAATATGATAGGCATCCAAGATGGGTATAATAAAAACTTTCATATAAAGCGCATTGAATACTATGAGAAGTTTGATACTTGATAATTGTTTTGAGATATGAAGATGGTGATATTAGAGTTGTGCTAGTTAAGTAATTGTGAATTTTAGAAATACTTGTGTTGAATTTTGCAAGTCCCATAGCATGCACGTATGGTAACCGTTGTGTGACAAATTTGAAACATGAGGTGTTCTTTGATTGTCATCCTTATGAGTGGCGGTCGGGGACGAGCGATGGTCTTTTCCTACCAATCTATCCCCCTAGGAGCATGCGCGTAATGCTTGGTTTTTTGATGACTTGTAGATTTTTGCAATAAGTATGTGAGTTCTTTATGACTAATGTTGAGTCCATGGATTATACGCACTCTCACCTTTCCATCATTGCTAGCCTCTTCGGTATCGTGCATTGCCCTTTCTCACCTTGAGAGTTGGTGCAAACTTCGCCGGTGCATCCAAACCCCGTGATATGATACGCTCTATCACACATAAACCTCCTTATATCTTCCTCAAAACAGCCACCATACCTACCTATTATGGCCTTTCCATAGCAATTCCGAGATATATTGCCATGCAACTTTCCACCGTTTCATTTATTATGACACGCTTCATCATTGTCATATTGCCTTGCATGATCATGTAGTTGACATCATATTTGTGGCAAGGCCACCATGAATAATTTTTCATACATGTCACTCTTGTTTCATTGCCCATCCTAGTACACCGCCGGAGGCACTCATATAGAGTCATATTTTGTTCTAGTATCGAGTTGTAATCATTGAGTTGTAAATAAATAGAAGTGTGATGATCATCATTAATAGAGCATTGTCCCATGAAAAAAATAAAAAAGGAAAGGCAAAAAAAGCCAAATAAAAAAAGGAAGGCCCCCAAAAAAGAAGGGACAATGCTACTATCCTTTTTCCATACTTGTGCTTCAAAGTAGCACCATGATCTTTATGATATAGAGTCTCTTATTTTGTCACTTTCATATACTAGTGGGAATTTTTCATTATAGAACTTGGCTTCTATATTCCAATAATGGGCTTCCTCAAATGCCCTAGGTCTTCATGAGCAAGCAAGTTGGATGCACACCCACTTAGTTTCTTTTGTTGAGCTTTCATACATTTTTAGCTCTAGTGCATTCGTTGCATGGCAATCCCTACTCCTTGCATTGACATCAATTGATGGGCATCTCCCTAGCCCGTTGATTAGCCGCGTCAATGTGAGACTTTCTCTTTTTTTTTCTCCAAACAACCCCCATCATTATATTCTATTCCACCCATAGTGCTATGTCCATGGCTCACGCTCATGTATTGCATGAAAGTTGAAAAAAGTGTGAGAATACTAAAGTATGAAAAAATTGCTTGGCTTGTCATCGGGGTTGTGCATGATGAGAGCATTTTTGTGTGACGAAAATGAAGCATGGCCAAACTATATAATTTTTTAGGGATGAGCTTTCTTTGGCTATGTTATTTTGAGAAGACATAATTGCTTAGATAGTATGCTTGAAGTATTATTATTTTTATGTCAATATTAAACTTTTATCTTGAATCTTTCGGATCTGAACATTCATGCCACAATAAAGAAAATTACATTGAAAATTATGTTAGGTAGCATTCCACATAAAAAAAATTGTTTTTATCATTTACCTACTCGAGGACGAGCAGGAATTAAGCTTGGGGATGCTTGATACGTCTCCAACGTATTTATAATTTTTGATTGTTCCATGCTATTATATTATCTGTTTTGGATGTTTAATGGGCTTTATTATGCACTTACGTATTATTTTTGGGACTAACCTACTAACCGAAGGCCCAGTGCAAATTACTGCTTTTTTTGCCTATTTCAGTGTTCCGCAGAAAAGGAATATCAAACGGAATCCAAACGGAATGAGACCTTCGCGAGGATCGTTTTTGGAACAAACGCAACCCAGGAGACTTGGAGTGGACGTCAAGGAAGCAACGAGGCGTCCACATGGCAGGGAGGAGCGCCCAGGGGGTAGGCGTGCCCCCCACCCTCGTGGGCCCCTCGTAGCTCCACAGACCTACTTCTTTTGCCTATATATACTCTTATACCCTGAAAACATCCAGGGGAGCCACACAACCTATTTTCCACTGCCGCAACCTTCTGTACCCGTGAGATCCCATCTTGGGGCCTTTTCCGGCGCTCCGCCGGAGGGGGAATCGATCACGGAGGGCCTCTACATCAACACCATGGCCTCTCCGATGATGTGTGAGTAGTTTACCACAGACCTTCGGGTCCATAGTTGTTAGCTAGATGGCTTCTTCTCTCTCTTTGGATCTCAATACAAAGTTCTCCTCGATCTTCTTGGAGATCTATTCGATGTAATACTTTTTGTTGTGTGTTTGTCGAGATCCGATGAGTTGTGGGTTTATGATCAAGATTATCTATGAACAATATTTGATTCTTCTCTGAATTCTTATATGCATGATTTGGTATCTTTGCAAGTCTCTTCGAATTATCAGTTTGGTTTGGCCTACTAGATTGATCTTTCTTGCAATGGGAGAAGTGCTTAGCTTTGGGTTCAATCTTGGGGTGTCCTTTCCCAGTGACAGCAGGGGTAGCAAGGCACGTATTGTATTGTTGCCATCGAGGATAAAAAGATGGGGTTTATATCATATTGGTTGAGTTTATCCCTCTACATCATGTCATCTTGCCTAATGCGTTACTCTGTTCTTATGAACTTAATACTCTAGATGCATGCTGGATAGCGGTCGATGTGTGGAGTAATAGTAGTAGATGCAGAATCATTTTGGTCTACTTGCCACGGACGTGATGCCTATGTTCATGATCATGCCTAGATATTCTCATAACTATGCGCTTTTCTATCAATTGCTCGATAGTAATTTGTTCACCCACCGTAGAATTTGCTATCTTGAGAGAAGCCAGTAGTGAAACCTATGGCCCCCGGGTCTATTTTCCATCATATTAATCTCCCGCCAACGTGCTATTTCTGTCGCCGTTTATTTTGCAATCTTTACTTTTCAATCTATACAACAAAAATACCAAAAAATATTTATCTTATTATCTTTATCTGATCTCACTTTTGCAAGTGGCCGTGAAGGGATTGACAACCCCTTTATCGCTTTGGTTGCAAGATTCTTGATTGTTTGTGCAGGTACTAGGGATTTGCGTGTAGTCTCCTACTGGATTGATACCTTGGTTCTCAAAAACTGAGGGAAATACTTATGCTACTTTGTTGCATCACCCTTTCCTCTTCAAGGGAAAACCAACGCATGCTCAAGAGATAGCAGGAACCGCCACTAGCGTGCTTAGCATGGAATATGTTGATAACTGATGGCCGTGAAGTAAATGAGAAGGGTGCATGTCTCAAAACATCATTTACCTTTGTTTAAAAACTTGAGCTCTGGCACCTCTGCAAATCACTGCTTCCCTCTGCGAAGGGACTACCTATTTACTTTTATGTTGTGTCATCACCTTCAAAAACAAGCGCCAGAACCTGAGAGCACTGCTGTCATGACTTATGCATTGTGTGTAGCTAATGTTGGGTGCATCATGACTGGATCTTTTCTACCATGAATTACAATGTTTAGTCGCTGCTTGAACTTTGGAGGTGCTCTGCATTTATGTTTTGCGGTCTCAGAAAGGGCTAGCGAGATACCATTATTGACATATTATATCATGGTTGTTTTGATAACATGTTGCCGTTTGAGATATCTTATTATTGCTCGCTAGTTGATTATGTCATTGATATGAGTTAATATAATCTTTAAGAGTTATTGCCGGCATGGTTAGTTATAATGTTGGATGAAAAGCTGGGTGTTGTTTAAGCTTATTTATGCAAACAAGAGCAAAAGAGATCGTAAAAGTTTTTTTTCACTTTCAGTTTATCAACTGAATTGCTTGAGGACAAGCAAAGGTTTAAGCTTGGGAGAGTTGATACGTCTCCAACGTATCTACTTTTCCTAACGCTTTTCCTCTTGTTGGGGACCGACTGGGCCGAAGCCCAGCCGGCCCAGCAGCGCGTCGCCTTCCCCGAGCCACCACCGGACTCCGCCGCCCGCACGCGACGTCGCTGCCGCGCCGCCGTATCCCCGCCGCCGCCTCGCCGCGCCACCCCACCGCTGCTGCCATCGCCGGAGCAGCCGTCCCTCCTCGCCGCTGCCGCGGCCGAACCGATATAACCCGATCTGTTTTTTTTTCATTTTTCGGGTTTTCTTTTTAGCCTGGTTTATTATTTAGGTTAGTTTAGTTAGCGAACGTTCGTTCGTTTAGATCTGTCACCGAACGTTTTCGTTCATTAGTCTCTCTTAGCGGACGTTCGTCTGGTACATTTTTCTTTTTAGTTTAATTTTCCGCCAGGGACCTATCCGTGAATACTTTTCTTATAGTTTAGCCCCTGGTTTTCAAACGATCACAACTTTTACACCGTTTATCCAAATCCAACAAAACCAACGCCCACTTCTTCTTTATGATCCCCTCTGTCCAGATAACCAACTTAAACATATTTTTGTAAGTTTAAAATTTGTTTTCAAACAGATTTGAATTCAAACTTCTTTTGTTCATAACTCGAGTTTTATAACTCCGATTTAATTGATTCTTTTTGCTAATTGAAGCTCTTGACTTAAACTTTCTGATAAGACCAAATCCACCCAATTTTGGTACTGTTAGAAATTGTTTTCTGTTGCAAGAGTTAATTGCTTGTTTTTGAAGTTTTTCGAGATCTTTTCTTCGATTCTTTTGCATGAGTGCTTATGTATGCAATTGCTTGCTTACGATAGATTGATCGGAGTGTGACGAGTAGAACTATCAGGAATTATGAGTGCGACGAATCTTCATCAATATTACAAGGCAAGTTCACACTTTGATCATACTCTTTACTACCCAGTTTTACTTGCATTAGTTTCACCCTCAAAGATTGCATGAGTAGGATTGGGAATATGTGGGTACTGTTAAGTAGTTGATGAGGTAGGAACCTATTGTCTTTTATCAACCCCGGGAATATACGTTATGCTCATACTGCTTTGCTATGCTAGTAGACGTGGATTGGTATTCGAGATTCGTGGAAGTTGCGAGAGTAATAATAACTAAGGGAAACTTAAGGTGGCTACCTTAATACACATCTGGGTGGATTGGTTGGGGCACCCTGGAGCACCCAGTGGTTTGCCCGAGCACCTGGAGAACCCAGTGCTTGCCCAAGGGGATCCCGGAGTACCCGTGTGATCATCCTATGGAATGCCACCCAGGCTCAAAGGGATCATAAGATTATTCATGCTAGAAACTTCCGTGTGCAGCCAGAACCCATTATGGGCTCTGGCATAGTTGAGTATGTTGTGTGACCTCTTTCAGTGGTAGGCTAGCAGATGTAAGGAAAAGTAGGTGGTACTATCTATCCAGAGTAAAGAGTTAATGCTTCGGAAAGACTGTGTCTCGATCATCCGTTTCTCAAACATCGTGTAGTGCAAGAAATTCAACGGAAGAGGTCGAGTCTTGTGGGGAAAAGTGCGCAAACCTCTGCATAGTGTACAAACTACTCATGATTAGTCGTGTCCCCGGTTATGGACAATTTGAGTATCTGGTATTTGAATTATTGGTTGATCTCATCACCCTATTTAATGAAATTGTTGGATTATTAATTATTTGGGAATTTGGGATTGAGTAGGAGGAACCTTCTCAATAACGGCATCAACATGGTAGAAAAATAAAATTTATTCCTTTGTTGCAGGGAAAAATTGGCTTTATGCAAAATTAAACTTAGAGCGTCCACCAGCCAAATATGCATATAGAAGTAGTTATTATTCATCATTATCCTATGGTGTGAATTTGCCAGTACATTCAATGTACTGACCTACATGGTTGCAACGTCTCATGTTGCAGGAAACGTTACGACGAGTAAGTGATACGATAGGGTTACGATGTCTACATTCAACTTTGCCGTTGGTGTTGTTGGGAACTCCACAACTTTGTTGTTACTTCCGCTATATGAATTGAGGTAATAGTATTTACGTTACTTTTACATGTGATTGCACTCTGTTATAAATCCTCGAGTACTGTGTGTGTCAGCATACCGATCCAGGGATGACACTTAAGCACAGAGACTTGATTCATTTGGGTCGGGTCGCTACAAGATGGTATTAGAGCACATGTTGACTGTAGGACGTGACCCCTAGAAACTAGCAAGCCCATATAAAAGGATTTCTCTAAAATTTTATTTTCAAAAAGATATTTTACCTCTCATATTTTCTAAGCTTTACCAAGTATTTTCCTCTCATCTCAAATAGTTAGACTATACCCTTTCCCCTTTTTCCCACGCGAAGATTCAGTTGATGAGACCACTCCGGGAAGATATCGGATAACTAAGACCACTTCGGAATGAGGAGGATTTTACCGAGCATTATAATAATGGAAACTACAACGGTTGAAGGCTCTGAAGACTAGGAGAATTTGAAGGCTCTGAAGAATTTCTAGATTTGTATGACCTAGGAAGGCTACCCTTATGGAACTTGTCAGACTATTGAAGCTGTCAATACCCAAGATCAAGGTGTGTCGGAGAAAGACCGGAACATGGAGCGTTAAAACTCAAAGTTTTTGTCAAGAAAGCCCCAAGACAGGAGATATAAACTATGGAATAATAGCTCATGGTAAATGACAAGGGCAGAAACACGGTTGTCCATGATGTTATCGCCCGCTTATGCTATTGTCACAGTGCTAAGTTAAGCATGCATTTCTTCGGAAGGATTGGATGACAAAAGGGCTAATGGAGCATCTATCAGCAAAAGATAAAGTTTTAACCTTAGCTGGTGTATCGCCAGGATCTAGAGTATTACATCAAGAATTTTAAGATGGACCTTCAGGAAGTCGTATTTGACACGGAAGCATTTCGTGAAGAACTCAGGACCCAGAAGCTGAAAGTAGCCAAGCTGGAGGAGCAAAACCTCGAGATACCAGAGATTCATCAGGAACTGAAGGATAGTAGGACCATGGTTCATGCCAAGGATGTTGAAACCCAGAAGTTTGGAACGCAACTCTAGAATATTAAAGGACGTCATGAGAGACTTCGCATCAACAGAGATAATTTGGCAAACGAACTTGAGAAGGACAAGCACAATCGGAAGAAACCATCGGAGACATGAACAAGACTTGAAGAGTTTGGTGACTTTGAAGATTTACTGACCTTTAGAAGACCAAACTCCGGTTATATACTTACGTTAGATGCGACGATTGTGAGCTGTCATTTGTTTGATGTTTTTCTGACAGCCACAAAATAAAATTCTGTCTCTTCAAAACTATTGTTTGTATTGTGGGTATCCCTCTCTATCTCTCTTATCTCACCCCAAAAACCCTTGGAACCAATAGAGGAGAAATGGAGATGAACTCTTATTTTCTGGACCGATCAGTCAATTGGAGACGGACCAATGGATTCAGGACATGGAAGATCACATGAAGAATAACACTATAGCCGGAAAGGATATGACCTAGCATGCTCTTCAGTGCTTTGAAAGAGGTGTTGCTACTTGGTGGAGGAAGTACCAAACCATCAATGGATGGCAAAGAGTAACCACTTGGGAAGAATTTAAGTTGACTCTGCTAAAGTCTCGGCTTGTGTCCCAGAAGTTGAAGCCTTATGGAAAAGATATAAAGAAACCTTGTGCATGCAAGCTCTGCGGAAAAATAGGACACAACCATAAAGAACACAAGGATGAATGCCCTAATTGTGAACGAAGTCACTCAGCTGAAGAATTCCCAACTAGGAAGATTACTTGTTTCTTGTGTGAAGGGACTACCCACTACCCTGCTCAGTGTCACATTTACCCCATGGTACAACGAACTATCCGGCAGAAGAAATAAGTAATGAAAGGACCCATCCGGGAAATTTAGAAGAACCTGTGATGAAGGAAGGGGTGGAGGACACACCCGAAGAAGACCCAATTAAACCCTGCACCAAGTCATGCTATTCATGTGGAGAAGAAGGACACATCTCCCAGAGTGTCTGAAGGGGGATCTAGTAGCATTCCTGACAGTGGAAGTAGAGTATGACCCACAGGAAATAGAAGCCTTGATTGGTACGAAAAAGTCCAAGAAGAGAAATAGATTTGATTCCAAGAACAACCCAATTTCTACAAAGAAGGACCTGAGTCATATCACATGTTTCAGGTGTAAAGATTCAGGACACTACTTCAACGATTGCCCAAAAAGGAAGCCGAGGACCCACGGAGGCTATGTAATCACAAGGACACCTCGAGACTTATCAGAAGTAATATGTTTTTGTTGTAATGAAGCAAGGCACATTGCCAAAGAATGTCCCGATGAGAAGGAGGCTTGTGCTAAATAGTTGAGTCGAAAAAAAGAAATATAGTAGTAGTAGTGGGAACAATTCTTTTATATTGAGGTGTTGAGTTGAGGCATGTAATAGAAATGCAGGAGATTGTAATGATTTGAGAATCAATAAACTTAGCATCGTTGGTACTGATTTGGATTTTATGAGTAGTTACTCTATGAAGAAAGATCTTGACCATTTTCGAGGATATGAGAAATGTGGTCTATGGATGAATTTGTGCATTTTAAGGGTGGTAGTACCCTGTGAGGACACTTGGCCCCTGGAAAAGATAATGATATTCCACGGAGTGGACTTCGGACAAAATAAGTATGAGTTTTGTCTCGATATGTGGGATACCCCAATAATATGAAGGGATGAAGTGCTATTGGATATAAAGGAGGTATAATGTTGGTAATATGGAGCAATTGTAACCCCAGGATGAGTTAAAGCTATAAAAGTGATGAGATGGGCCATAACCCACAGGCTCCAGGACCTGCCAAGAAGCAAGCACACTCTTGCTGAAGGAAAAAACCCTGGAAGAAGTTACGTTTATCAACAGACAATCTTATAGGAGTAACACAAAATCTGAGAGTTGTGAAGGAACGATAGATGTTTGTTTGGCTTGCAGAATCCATGGATTTATCCGAACTTGGTTCGTCGACAAGAGAATTTCTGCAATGCTTGTGGATGACCGAGTGTTAAAATGCGAGATTCGCTAAACCATATACAAGGTAATGATTTGTGTGCGGGATGGATTGATCACCATACTGACTTACTCTTATTATTCGCCTCTGTTATATGGGATGGTAAATCTGAGTGTCTTACCCATAGTAGAGAGACGGAGATATCAAAACCTTGCTTAAACCTTAGAACGGTATGACAATTTTTCCCTTGTACAAGGCAGCTGTTGCCAACCGTAGGTCATACGGTGAGGTTCAACCCAGACCCATTTCCTGCAGGAGAAACCATAAATTGTTGACCGCCATGAGATATTGATAGTTGTTTAGTATTTGCGCCAGACCTGTCAGCTAAGAAGACCCAGTCACAGGAGGACCGTACCAAGATAAAAGGACAGAAGAATTGAGGAAAAAGGTCGTGCCACTACCGGAAAAGCCTAGAGTAGGAATTTTCCGAGAATCTCAGAAGAACTGACCCTGTCAACAATAAGGATGGAGTATATGAGTTTCGATGGAACCGTAAGCATGCTTCTAAGGGTGGTAGCACCCTAGACCCCTGTGATGATCGATGGATTTTGAGAAGACCCCCGAACCTAACCTATTTCTTTCTAGCCTCTCCAAATCTCGAGTGCGAGATTCATTTTAAGGGTGGTAGGTTTGTAAGATCCCAAAATTCTAAATTTTGAAATGTTATATTAATTAAGTAGTAACGATTGCGTGAGTGATTTGTTGTGTGAAATTGAGTGGAAATTTGAAGCTTTTTGAAAGTTAAATGAGAGGGAATTAAAGGACTTTCCCAAACTTTCACCTTGCATTTATAATCTCCATGAATTCAAATTTATTCCATCACAAAACCCTAGAGTGGAGATGACATGACTTCTTCCATTTAAAATGAAAAGGGTTTTTGAAAATATTTGCATTCCATTTGGAAATATTCCAAATTCGGAAACTTTAAGCAACTCAATGATTTTCATGAGAGAAGATAAAATGACTTCTTCAAAACATATGAAATATGAGTTGGAAGTTTAAAGAATCAAATTTAAAGTCCCTTTGAAGGTATTTTGAAAATCATTTTCAATTTGGAGTTATTTGGTTTTTGTTCAAATTATTTTTCTCCAAAAATAAAGTAATTGGAAATCAGGGTAAAATGATTCCCTACAATAGCAAAATGGAGAGAAATAAATTTGAAACTATTTTGGTGTTTTGAAACATTTTTATTTGGTTTTAAATAAACCAGTAGCATTGTTTGCTTTATTTGATTTTTTTTGGATTTTATTTGACGTTAGAAAAATGTTCATGTTATAGAAAATGTTTTTCTGAAAATTTTTATATATTATATGTCTATAGTATATTTCTATTTTGTATCGTTTTATTATGTTTTTGTTGTGTGCAAAATTATTTTAAAAAATCTCCTTCTGAACGACTGGGCCGAAGCCCAGCTGGCCCAGCAGCGCGCCGCCTTCCCCGAGCCGCCACCAGACTCCGCCGCCTGCACGCGACGCCGCTGCCGCGCCGCCGACGCCACCCCGTGCCGCTAGCCGCTGCACCGCGCCGCCGTAGCCCCGCCGCCGCCTCGTCGCGCCACCCCACCGCAGCTGCCGTCGCCAGAGCCGTCGTCCCGCCTCGCCACTGCCGCCGCTGATGACTCGCGGCCGACGAGCCGGTATAACCGGATCCTTTTTTTTTCTTTTTCGGTTTTTCTTTTTAGCCCGGTTTATTATTTAGGTTAGTTTAGTTAGCGAACGTTCGTTCGTTTAGGTCTGTCACTGAACGTTTTCGTTTGTTAGTCTCTGTTAGCGGATGTTCGTCCGGTAGATTTTTCTTTTTAGTTTAATTTTCGGCCAGGAACCTATCCGTGAATACTTTTCTTACAGTTTAGCCCCTGGTTTTCAAACGGTCACAACTTTTACACCGTTTATCCAAATCCAACAAAACCAACGCCCACTTCTTCGTTATGATCCCCTCTGTCCAGATAACCAACTTAAACATATTTTTGTAAGTTTAAAATTTATTTTCAAACAGATTTGAATTCAAACTTCTTTTGTTCATAACTCGAGTTTTATAACTCCGATTTAATTGATTCTTTTTGCTAATTGAAGCTCTTGACTTAAACTTTCTGATTAGACCAAATCCAACCGATTTTGGTACTGTTAGAAATTGTTTTCTTTTGCAAGAGTTAATTGCTTGGTTTTGAAGTTTTTCGAGATCTTTTCTTCGATTCTTTTGCATGAGTGCTTATGTATGCAATTGCTTGCTTACGATAGATTGATCGGAGTGTGACGAGTAGAACTATCAGGAATTATGAGTGCGACGAATCTGCATCAATAGTACAAGGCAAGTTCACACTTTGATCATACTCTTTACTACCCAGTTTTACTTGCATTAGTTTCACCCTCAAAGATTGCATGAGTAGGATTGGGAATATGTGGTGTTGTTAAGTAGTTGATGAGGTAGGAACCTATTGTATTTTATCAACCCCGGGAATATACGTTATGCTCATACTCTTTGCTATGCTCGTAGACGTGGATTAGTATGTGAGATTCATGGAAGTTCCGAGAGTAATAATAACTAAGGGAAACTTAAGGTGGCTACTTTAATACACATCTGGGTGAATTGGTTGGGGCACCCTGGAGCACCCAGTGGTTTGCCCGGGCACTTGAAGAACCCAGTGCTTGCCCAAGGGGATCCCAGAGTACCCGTGTGGTCATCCTATGGAATGCCACCCAGGCTCAAAGGGATCATAAGATTATTCATGCTAGAAACTTCCGTGTGCAGCCAGAACCCATTATGGGCTCTGGCATAGTTGAGTATGTTGTGTGACCTCTTTCAGTGGTAGGCTAGCAGATGTAGGGGAAAGTAGGTGGTACTGTCTACCCAGAGTAAAGAGTTAATGCTTCGGAAAGACCGTGTCTTGATCATCCGTTTCTCAAACATCATGTAATGCAAGAAATTCAACGGAGGAGGTCGAGTCTTGTGGGGAAAAGTGTGCAAACCTCTGCAGAGTGTAAAAACTAATCATGATTAGTCGTGCCCCTGATTATGGACAATTTGAGTATCTGGTATTTGAATTATTGGTTGATCTCATCACCCTATTTAATGAAATTGTTGGATTATTAATGATTTGGGAATTTGGGATTGAGTTGGAGGAACCTTCTCAATAATGGCATCAACATGGTAGAAAAATAAAATTTATTCCTTTGTTGGAGGGGAAAATTGGCTTTATGTAAAATTAAACTTAGAGCCTCCACTAGCCAAATATGCATATAGAAGTAGTTATTATTCATCATTATCCTATGGTGTGAATTTGCCAGTACATTCAATGTACTGACCTACATGGCTGCGACGTCTCATGTTGCAGGAAACTTTACGACGAGTAAGTGATACGATAGGATTACGATGTCTACACTCAACTTTGCCGTTGGTGTTGTTGGGAACTCCACAACTTTGTTGTTACTTCCGCTATATGGATTGAGGTAATAGTATTTACGTTACTTTTACATGTGATTGCACTCTGTTATAAATCCTCGAGTACTGTGTGTGTCAGCATACCGATCCAGGGATGACACTTAAGCACAGAGACTTGATCCATTTGGGTCGGGTCGCTACATCTCCAGGTGTGGTTAAATTGACAACTCAGCTGCTAATACCTTCAAATATTCTTTGGCTCCCCTTGTGTGGAATCTATAAATTTGGGTTGTATACTCTACCCTCGAAAACTGTTGCGATCCCCTATACTTGTGGCTTATCAACATGTCATCTCATATTCTTTTGTTTATAGCATGGACATTTGGACTTTTATATTGTTCAAAGCAATAGTCTAGTTTTGACATGATAACTTAAATACTCAAGCATACCAACAAGCCGGGTTGCGAGTATTTGTTATTTGTGTGCAGGGGCTGTTTACGTTGTGTTGCTTGGTTCTCCTACTGGTTCGATAACCTTGGTTTCAACACTGAGGGAAATACCTACCGCTGCTGTGCTGCATCATCCCTTCCTCTTTAGGGAAATACCGACGTAGCTTCAAGCCGCATCAATCATTGATCCATTCATGAAACACACTCGCATATTAGCTACACCCAATACTCAAGTACGATCACATTGCCTCCTAGTTGGTGCATTATAAGAGAAGATGGAGACTCAAATTAAAAGTAAAAATTACATAAAGTAAAAGAAAGACCGTTCGCAGAGGGAAGTAGGGATTTGTAGAGGTGCCAGAGCTCAAAGCAAAAAACTTAGAGGTAAAAACATTTTGGGAAGTGTGCCTTTCCCACCAACAAAAATGACTTAGAGTTCCCAACACTTTCCATGCTAGTTATATCATAGGCGGTTCCCAAACAAAAATTAAAGTTTGTTCCTTTTTCCACCATACTTTCACTTTCCATGGCTAACCGTATCCACGGGTGCCTTCCATACCAACACTTTCCAAGGAATTTATCAATTGACAACATAAAGTAAATTCATTTTTCATTTCGGGACTGGGCATCCCTAATACCTTTGCCTTACTCTCGTGCAATGACAAGTGAATAAACACTCATCGTGAGAATAACACATCTAGAATGGAAAATATTAGCCACCCCTCACCGCTCCGCGAGCGGTACGAACACACAAAAGAGAAGTTTATTTTGAATATTAGAGATGGCACATACAAATTTGCTTAGAAGAGCAAAAGAATACAGCATATAGTTAGGTATAGTGGACTCATGTGGCAAAACTGGTTTAAAGGTTTTTGGATGCACAAGTAGTGATTATACTTTGTGCAAAATGAAGGCTGGCAAAAGATTGAGAAGCGACCAACCAAGAAACGAATAATCTCATAAGCGAGCATTACGCATAATTAACACCGAATAATGCACCACAAGTAGGATATAATTTCATTGCATAATTATTGACTTTCGTGCTTGCATAGGGAATCACAAACCTTAACACCAATATTCTTACTAAAGCATAATTACTCATCAACATGACTCACATATCACATCATCATATCTCAAAACTATTACTAAGAATCAAGTTTATTTTGTCCAATGATCTTCATGAAAGTTTTTATTATATCCTTCTTGGATATCCATCACTTTGGAACTAATTTTCATATGTTGCTTTTGGTAAGCTCAAACAAATATAAGTGAAGATCATGAGCATAATATTTCTTTCTCTCAAATTAATTTAAGTGAAGCAAGAGAGAATTTCTTGAAAATTTTACTAACTCTCAAATAAATCTAAGTGAAGCAAAAGAGCATTTCTTCAAAAATACTAAAGCACACTGTGCTCAAAAAGATATAAGTGAAGCACTAGAGCAAGTCCATAGCTCATAAAAATTTAAGTGAAGTATAGAGAGCAATTCTAACAAGTCATGGCATAATTTTGGCTCTCTCAAGTAGGTGTGTCCAGCAAGGAATCAAGACTTAAAACACAAAATAAAACAAGCAAAGACTCTTATCATACAAGACACTCCAAGCAAAACACATAGTATGTGACGAATAAAAATATAGCTTCGAGTAAAATACCGATGGTCGTTAGAAGAAAGAGGGGATGCCACTCGGGGCATCCCCAAGCTTAGTTGCTTGCTCTCTTTTGGATAATAGCTTGGGATGTCGGGGCATCCCCAATCTTAGGATCTTCTTACTCCTTATTCCTTCATCCATCGTAATATAACCCAAAACTTGAAATCTTCAATCACACAAAAACTCAACAAAACCTTCGTGAGATCCGTTAGTATAAAAAGCAAATCACTACTATAAGTACTCTAGAAAACCAATTCATATTTTGTTCTTGCATTATATCTAATATATTCCAACTTTTCTATGGCAAAAACTCATCAAAGAAAACCATAGAGCCATCAAAACAAGCACACAACGCAAAGAAAACAGAATCTGTCAAAAACAAAACAGTCTGTAGCAATCTGGATATTTCGAATACTTCTGAAACTCCAAAAATTCTGAAAAATTAGGACCTGAGAAATTTGTATATTAATCTTTTGCAAAAAGAATTGGTATTTTATCACGCACTGATAAAAAATGAGAATTGTTTTCGTGAGTGCAACAGTTTCTGTTTTTTCAGCAAGATCAAACAACTATTACCCAAGAAGATCCTAAAGGCTTTACTTGGCACAAACACTAACTAAAACACAAAAAACACAATCATAATAGTAGCATAATTGTGCAAACACTTAAGAACGAAAAGCAAAAAGCAAAAATAAATTTTATTCATTGGGTTGCCTCCCAACAAGCGCTATAGTTTTATGCCCTTAGCTAGGCATAAAGCAAGGATCTAAGTTTTGTCATCTTTGTTTCGAGATCCATAAGATGCCCTCATGATTGATTCATATGATGGCCTAATTCTTGTTCTAGGTAAGTGTTCCATACCCTCCTCAAAGGAAATTGGAACTTAATATTGCCTTCTTTCATATCAATCACGACACTGATAGTGCGTAAAAATGGTCTACCAAGAATAATTGGACAAGACGGATTGCAATCAATATCGAGAACAATAAAATCTATGGGCACATAGTTCCTATTTGCAAGAATAAGAACATCATTAATTCTTCCCATAGGCTTTTTAATAGTGGAATCCGCCAAGTGCAAATTCAAAGAGAATTCTTCAAGATCGGTAAGACCAAGCACATCACATAAAGCTTTCGGAATTGTAGAAACACTAGCACCCAAGTCACACAAAGCAAAACACTCATAATTTTTAATCTTGACTTTGATAGTAGGTTCCCATTCATCATGCAATTTTTTAGGAATTGAAACTTCTAATTCCAATTTTTCTTCAAAAGCTTTCATCATAGCATCAACAATATGTTTAGTAAAAGCTTTATTTTGTTTATAAGCATCGGGTGAATTTATCATGGATTGCAACAAAGAAATACAATCAATCAAAGAGCAACTATCATAATTAAAGTCTTTGTAATCCAAAAGAGTGGGCGCATCACTAGTTAAAGTTTTGACCTCTTCAAACCCACTTTCATCAATTTTCTCAATAAGATTTTCACCCTCCGAATTATCGGGACGCCTTCTAACTAAAGTTGACTCTTCTGCAGTCCCTTTTTCATCAATCTTAACTTTACTAAACAAAGAATCAATAGAGGAAACACCAATCATTTTAAGATCTCCGTCACTTTTGCGAAAGTAATCACTAGAAAACGCTTTTTCTAAAAATTCTCTTTTAGCTCTAAGCATAGCGGTTCTTTTCTTACTTTCATCCATAGAAACATAAAGAGCTTTAATTGATTCATCAACCTTAGGCACAAAAAATTTCATCTTGAGATTTTCCACATCATGAGAAATTCTATCAACACTTCTAGACAAATCATCAATCTTATTCAACTTTTCTTCTATGGTAGTGTTGAAAACTTTTTGCATGTTGATAAATTCTATAATATTATTCTCAAGATCAGAGGTGTTCCTATTATTATTATAAGATTGATTTCCATATTAATTACCATAATTATTAGAGGAATTACTAGGAAAATGCCTAGGATTAAAATTATCTCTATAAGCATTGTTATTGAAATTATTTCGAGAGATAAATTCACATCTATGGCATCACTATTTTGCTCAATCAAAGTAGACAAAGGCATATCATTGAAATCAATAGGATAATTTTTACTAGCAACCAATTTCATAAGAGCATCAACTTTTTCACTCAAAGAAGAAATTTCTTCAACCGAATTAACTTTTTTACTAGTAGGAGCTCTTTCGGTATGCCATTGTGAATAATTTGCCATGATATTATCAAGCAATTTGGTGGTTTCACCCAAAGTAATTTTCATAAAAATACCACCCGCGGCGGAATCTAAAAGATTACGAGAAACAAAACACTACAACAAACTCCCCCCTATACCAACGCATGTGTAGCAAAGATGTGATAGGATATGTTGTTGGGTTCAGCCTCCCCGCCTCCCCACGAAGCGCAACCACCTCGTACCCACCTGCCACCTTCCCCTTTTCTCAGCCTCCTCCTCACGATATCACACAGCAACATTGCAAGAAAAAGTTTTTTCTCTCTGTCACCTCTCTCCCCTGATTCCTCTTTCTCTCTCCCATCTCAGGGCCTCTTTGATTCGTAGGATTTTGAAAACGTAGGAATAGGAAAAGTGTAGGGTTAGAGTGGCATGCCCATTTGAATCCTATAGAATTAGCAATGATTGTTTAATGCCACGGGAAAAACAAAGGAATTGTAAAAAGAGGTTGTAGTGGATGCTAAATTTCCTATGAAATGTAGTACAAAAGATTCTATAAAAAAATTCCTATAGAATTCAATCCTATGAATCAAAGGACCAATATAGAAAAAATCCTAAGGATTTCAATCCTTCAGAAATCCTATAAAATTCCTTTGAATCAAAGAAGCCCTCAACGCTGACGCCGCCAACTCCGATCCAGAAAGCTCCGGCGCATTCCAATCCCACTAATCACCGTCATGCCCCACTCCCTTAACGTTCTCCTCTGATCCTCTGCCCCTACGACGTCCTCTGTGTCCCGCAACAACCCCAGTCGCCGGTGCGGCTCCGCGGCTCTGGTCCGCTGGCCCAGTAACCCTGCATCTCCTCACGAGCGCAGCTACCGGCCTGGGCTTGACGATGGTATCCGCCTCTGCTACAAGATGAGGGCACTATTTTAGGACAGGATAACCTAAAAAGTATATAACCGAGTATTATAGGCAGTTATTTGGACCTCCGGAGGATAATTGTGTATCTCTTGATGAGTCCAGAACTGAGGATGTGCCTCAACTTTCGGCTGCTGAAAATGATATTCTGGTTGCCCCGTTTTCGGAGAAGGAGGTGTTTGATGCTATAGCACAGTTGAAAAATAATAAGGCTCCCGGACCGGATGGATTTCCGGTGGAGTTCTACAAGAAGTGCTGGCATATTATTAAGGGGGATTTGCTACCTATGTTTCATGATCTGTTCTCTGGACAGCTTCAATTATTTCACTTGAATTTTGGAACTATCACACTGCTTCCTAAGAAGACGGATGCTGTGAGAATTGAGCAGTTCAGGCCGATCTGCCTTCTCAATGTTAGTTTTAAAATATTCACCAAGGTCGGGACTAATAGGCTCACACAGATTGCGCATTCTGTGGTGCAGCACTCCCAATCTGCTTTCATGCCGGACAGAAACATCCTTGAAGGGGTGGTCGTCCTTCATGAAACACTCCATGAAATCCATTCCAAGAAGTTAGATGGCGTCATTTTTAAGGTGGATTTCAAGAAAGCGTACGATAAGGTTAAATGGCCATTTCTCCAACAGGCATTGCGTATGAAAGGTTTTGATGAAGCCTGGCGACGCCAGGTTGAATCATTTACGCAAAAAGGGAGTGTGGGAATTAAAGTGAATGACGATATTGGTCATTACTTCCAGACATATAAAGGCCTAAGACAAGGAGATCCGATGTCCCCTATCTTGTTTAACATTGTGGTTGATATGTTAGCCATCTTGATAGGAAGGGCTAAGGAGAATGGTCAAGTGGGTGGCTTGGTACCTCATCTGGTTGATGGAGGTGTATCCATCCTTCAGTACGCTGATGATACAATCATCTTTATGGAGCATGACCTGGCCAAGGCGAGAAATATGAAGCTGGTGTTATGCCTTTTCGAACAATTGACCGGGTTGAAGATTAACTTTCATAAGAGCGAGTTGTTCTGCTTTGGTAGAGCCAAAGACGAACAGGAGGCTTATAGGCAATTGTTTGGGTGCGACTTGGGGGATTTACCTTTCTCTTACCTAGGTATTCCAATCCACCATAGAAAGCTGACCAATAGAGAATGGAAGTGCATCGAAGACCGGTTTGAGAAGAAACTGAGTTGCTGGAAGGGCAAGCTCATGTCATATGGAGGCCGATTAATTCTGATTAATTCGGTGCTCACGAGTATGCCTATGTTTCTCTTATCGTTCTTTCAAGTCCCAGTTGGTGTTAGGAAAAGACTGGACTTTTATCGATCGCGTTTCTTTTGGCAGGGTGATGATCTAAAAAGAAAATACAGACTTGCAAAATGGGATATCATCTGTAGACCGAAAGACCAATGGGGTCTTGGTATTGAGAATCTTGAAGTTAAGAACAGATGCCTTCTTAGCAAGTGGCTGTGGAAGCTTTCTTTTGAGACTGATGCCATGTGGGCCCAAATCCTTCGCAGCAAGTACCTACAGACAAAGTCCTTGTCCCAGGTCACAGTCAGGCCAACTGACTCGCCTTTCTGGAAAGGCCTGATGAAAGTCAAACAATCTCTGTTTAATAGGACAAAGGTTGTTATTGGCAACGGCGCTAGTACACGCTTCTGGGAGGATACTTGGCTCGGCGAGACACCCTTGGCCATTCAATATCCGTCTTTATATCGCATTGTTCAACGACGTGAGGTGTTCGTTGCTACGGTGTTTCAATCCATCCCCCTTAATATTCAGTTCAGACGGTCGTTAGTGGGCAATCGTTGGGAAGATTGGCTCCGTCTAGTTCGGAGACTAATGGATGTCCATCTTTCTCAACAACCCGATGAATTACGCTGGAAACTGACTAGGTCTGGAGTATTCACGGTTAAATCAATGTATATTGATGTAATTAATTCGAGCTCCATTCCTACCTCCAAGCATGTTTGGGCTGTCAAAGTTCCTTTGAAAATAAAAGTGTTTATGTGGTTTGTCCATAAACAGGTTATTTTAACCAAGGATAACTTGATTAAGCGTAATTGGACAGGACCTACGAGGTGTAGCTTCTGTGATCGGGACGAGACGATCAAACATCTCTTTTTTGATTGCCCGTTTGCCAGAGTACTTTGGCGGACGGTTCACATTGCTTTTAATATTACTCCACCGAATTCTGTCACTACGTTATTCGGGACATGGCTCACTGGGATTGAGCCTGAATTAGCGAGACATATTCGTGTTGGAGTTTGCGCTTTGTTGTGATCTATCTGGACTTGCAGAAATGATTTGGTTTTTAACAGAACATCACGTATTCACTTTTTGCAGGTTATTTTCCGAGCCACGGCCGTGATCCGTTCATGGTCGCTACTCACTCCGATGGAGGCCAGGAAGCATTTGGTTACTGGATCTATCCGCTGGGAGATGGTAGCTCGGGATATCTTCAACCGGTTTGGATGGCGGTCATGTAATAGGATAGGCAATTAGTTTACCTATCTATCTTTAGCCAGCCGGTTGTGGCGTCTTATCTTGGCTAGTCTGTGTGTCCAGCCTCTTTAGCTCTGTGTGAGCTGCCTTTTGATTACTTTTCAGTTGGAGACTTTGGAACCTTATTGGAACCTTTTATTTCGTTAATAAGATGGCCGTATGCATCACTCTGATGCAGAGGCCGGGGAGATTCCCCTTTTCGGGAAAAAAAAAAAACCTCGACTCCCACGTTGACGGTACTCTGCCTAGGATTTCTGCTCCGTATTACTCTGTCCATTATGACTGGACAACACCGTGATGAGAGTGATTTCTTTGGATGCCCAACCATCTTCTTCCCCAATTGTTGCCTACATCTCTCATGCATGTTCGTGTCTGATTCTGGTGTTTATTGATTAGATGTGATTCACTATGTGTCGATCTGTACTACTTTTGGATGAGCAACATGTGCATACCCTGTACTAATTCTAGATGATCAGTTTGTGCATACCGTGTCATGCTTTAGGGTGAGATTTTCTTGTTCCTATGTAGATACGTACCAATATTTGTGTTTATTCTACTTAATCCTCTTTTACCATCTACACCCAAAGGTTCTTAAATTGTCTTTTACTTCAGTCAACATGTGTGTGCTTATGCTGTCTCTTAACAGGTTGATCTACAACACTTATTCATTGCAACTAGGAGAAACCCATGAATATGCAGAAGAAGCGCTGAGAAATTATGTAAGCCATTGTGTGTATAGCACAATGAAGACTCTTTCACTAGTTCAATTTACAGTAAGGAAAACTTAAATTTGTAGCTTAGTATTTTTTGGTTGATGTAATATTTGTTTTCCCCTGAGAAAAAGTAATACTCCCTCCGTCCCATAATATAAGAGCATTTTTTACACTACACTAGTGTAAAAAACGCTCTTATATTATGGGACGGAGGGAGTATTTGTTTCAACTTCTTATCTAGTAAAATGTGCACACTAAACTGAGATGGAACTAATTCTTACACATGTTATGCAATACAAACTGTTATAAATAATTGATAAAATTAAGGTGAGATACAAGAACATCATAACCTTGATATTCTTGTCATATGTATATGACTCGTATTCTTGAAATCTCACCTCTAAATTGAGTTTAGTGCAGTTCCTTTTTCATTTTGAAATACGGATACTTCTGAATTCCTGCAATATTTGTGCCAATTTTCTAATTTTGGGGGAGCCACAGACGTTTCCAAACACTAGAATGATGCATGACTGGTCAACATGCAATTTCTTGGCCATGTGCCTCTCACATCTTATATTGTTTGTAATATGGTCTCCTCAAACCGTTAACACAATGAGCATGTACTTGGTTCATCCGAGAGTGTGAACATCAAAAGTATTCCTCTTGGCACTCTGCTTCCTGGACATGCAGGGCACACTACGGTGCTGGGACTAGCAGTCATTTAGCAGATGGCTAAGCGATCAGATACGATGACTTCCTCTTAGCACTCTGCTTCCTGGACATGCAGGGCACACTACGGTGCTGGGACTAGCAATCATTTAGCAGACGGCTAAGCGATCAGATACGACGACTGTCAGGTATGTCTATGAAAAGAACGCTCGAGTCTGAGTCGTTTTAGATACCAAGTCAGAGTAGATTTAAGTTGTTTCGGCCATGTATAGCAGGTTATAGTCACGGAACCTGGTGGTGTACGAGTTTTTCCCTAAAAAACAAGGTCGTGTATGTTTGTTACAAAAGAGTAAAGAGTACGCTAAAGTTTTTTCTAGCGCAAGGTGTTCTGCTATTTTGATGTGATTGATTCTGTGGGCAAAACTGAATATAGATTACCAATCCATATGCCGAATCAGCAGGTTACAGAAACTCGATTGTTCAAGTCAGCGTTGTTCGATTTCCTAGGAGGTATTTTCTTATAGTAAATCTATATAGTTTGAGTGATTCTTCACCAGTTCAAATTGATTTATTTTTTTGCATTATTAATAGCATTACTTGAATATTTTTTATTATCTAGCACATGCTTCTCTTTTTTGCACTGAATTTGTACAAGAGAACACTTTTCTTGCATGTGAAAATGGTTATACTGCTTGTGTGAGATAAGACTCTTTGCAGCGAGATTAGGTAAAATAATTCTTCAAACTATTGTACGCCTGCCTTACTTTCCCTCACTTCCTATAAAACACATTGTTTCTATGAACACGGTGAAAATTAATAATGTAGTGAGCTGAGTTAGTTTAATGTAAGCTAAAATTACTAGTTTTAGCTACAACTGTGATACTTGACAAATCCATACAAGAATAATGTTCTTGCTACAATCTGAAGTATCAAACCAGACTATAAAACTAAAATTGACGGTTTTAAACTTGGTAATGAATTCTTGGTATTGCAAGTCGATGCTACATGAGCAAAATCTGATAAGTTAATACAACTACTAACGAAGGTCTGAGTTATTGGCCATGAAGCAAGATTAATTATCACACAGCCTTCATCCTTTTTGTGTTGCTCCCCTTTCAATTTTACTGCCCTATAACCTATCTCATTTGTTTGTTGTAGATTGTCAAAATAATGATGATGCATGGTTCAGATGCCGATTGCAAGGACAAGAAAGGGGGCGCTACTAGATAGTTTCACATTGTGTCTTAGAATGTCATTTTCTGTGTCAAAGTTTCAATCATTATGTTTCAGAATGGCTGAGACGTTGATTGCAAGGTCAAGAATTGGACTACTACTAGTTTCACATCTTTGTAATCTTTTTATCGTGTTCGTTGTAATGCAACCATACTGAATCAATATATGAGGCATTTCTGTTTATTATACAGTATCCGTCTCCTATGCACTATCGGCTTTGACCAAATAATTCTGGATGGTGATATATAAAATGCATGCACTATGGCATTGACCAAATAATTCTGGATGGTGATATATAGAATACCATGAATTCTTTATGCAGTGTAGTAGGCATTGAAATAATCATTTTGTGCCGGTAGCCACCAACGCATGTGATGTGTTGTTGGTACATATGTTGCTATCTTACAACGCATATTCACATAGTTTACCAACGGATGGATATACGTTGTTGTAGACCCTTGCAATGCCACCAAAGGCAACACATATTAATTCGTTGGTGTAGACCTTAGCAACACTTATATGGGCATAGGACACCGCACTGATGCGTTGCTGAAGGGGGGTTCCTGTTGTAGAATCCCGCATAAAATTTTTGTATGATCATCCAAAGATTTAACTCATGAGTTGGGCAATTCCTGATACGTCTCCATCGTATCTACTTTTCCAAACACTTTCGCCCTTGTTTTGGACTCTAACTTGCATGATTTGAATGGAACTAACCCGGACTGACATTGTTTTCAGCAGAATTGCCATGGTGTTATTTTTGTGCAGAAATAAAAGTTCTCGGAATGACCTGAAACTTCACGGGGAATATTTTTGGAATAAATAAAAAATACTGGCGAAAGAATCAACACCAGGGGGCCCACACCCTGTCCACGAGGGTGGGGGGCGCGCCCCCTGCCTCGTGGGCCCCCTGAGGCTCCACCGACCTCAACTCCAACTCTATATATTCACGTTCGGGGAGAAAAAATCAGACAGAAGGATTCATTGCGTTTTACGATACGGAGCCACCGCCAAACCCTAATCTCTCTCGGGAGGGCTGATCTGGAGACCGTTCGGGGCTCCGGAGAGGGGAATCCGTCGCCGTCGTCATCATCAACCTTCCTCCATCACCAATTTCATGATGCTCACTGCCGTGCGTGAGTAATTCCATCGTAGGCTTGATGGACGGTGATGGGTTGGATGAGATTTATCATGTAATCGAGTTAGTTTTGTTATGGTTTGATCCCTAGTATCCATTATGTTCTGAGATTGATGTTGCTATGACTTTGCTATGCTTAATGCTTGTCACTAGGGCCCGAGTGCCATGATTTCAGATCTGAACCTATTATGTTTTCATGAATATATGTGAGTCCTTGATCCTATCTTGCAAGTCAATAGTCACCTACTATGTGTTATGATCCGGCAACCCCGAAGTGACAATAATCGGGACCACTCCCGATGATGACCGTAGTTTGAGGAGTTCATGTATTCACTAAGTGTTAATGCTTTGGTCCGGTACTCTATTAAAAGGAGGCCTTAATATCCCTTAGTTTTCAATAGGACCCCGCTGCCACGGGAGGGTAGGACAAAAGATGTCATGCAAGTTCTTTTCCATAAGCACGTATGACTATATTCGGAATACATGCCTACATTACATTGATGAACTGGAGGTAGTTCTATGTCACCCTATGTTATAACTGTTGCATGAGGAATCGCATCCGACGTAATTATCCATCACTGATCCAATGCCTACGAGTTTTTCACATATTGATCTTTGCTTAGTTACTTCTCCGTTGCCACTGTTACAATTACTACCAAACTGCTACTGTTACCTTTGCCACCGTTACTGTTACTTCCATACTACCTTGCTACTAAATATTTTGTTGTAGATATTAAGTCTTACAGGTGTGGTTGAATTGACAACTCAACTGCTAATACTTGAGAATATTCTTTGGCTCCCCTTGTGTCGAATCAATAAATTTGGGTTGAATACTCTACCTTCAAAAGTTGTTGCGATCCCCTATACTTGTGGGTTATCAAGACTATTTTCTGGCGCCGTTGCCGGGGAGCATAGCTCTATTCTTTGAGTCACTTGGGATTTATATCTGCTGATCACTATGAGGAACTTGAAAGACGAAAAAACCAAGATTTTTCCCTCAACCACGAGGGGAGGTAAGGAACTTCCATCTAGCTCTGCACTTGATTCACCTTCTGTTTTGAGTAAACTTGCGACACCTGCACCTGCTATTGATTCTGATAGGTCGCATGTTATTGATGATGCCACTTCTGCTTTGCATGATACTTATGATGAAAGTACTTCTATGCTTGATAATACTGTGCCACTAGGTGAATTTCTTGATGAACAACTTGCTAGGGCTAGAGAGAATGAAATTATTGAAACTGATAATATTGATGAAAGTGATGATGAAGATTCTTCCCCTAGATATGAATTGCCTGTTGTACCTGAGGGTTATGTTATGGATGAAGAAACTGCCAGAGATTTTCTTGCTTGCAATGATAGATATGATCTTAAGAAATTATTAGCTAAGCTGAAAGAAAAGTCTTTGAATGCTAGAATGAAATATGACCCTGCTTTCACTACTTCACCTATCTGCATTTCTGATAAGGATTATGATTTCTCTGTCGATCCTGAGATAATTACTTTGGTTGAATCTGATCCTTTCTATGGCTATGAATTTGAAACTGTTTTGGCACATCTTACTAAATTAAATGATATAGCCACCCTATTCACTCACGAGGAAAAAATTTGTTACTACTATATCCTCAAGTTATTTCCGTTCTCATTAAAGGGTGATGCTAAAACATGGTTTAATTCTCTTGATCGTGGTTGTGTGCGTAGTCCCCAGGATATGATTTATTACTTCTTTGCTAAATATTTCCCCGCTCATAAGAAACAAGCTGCTTTAAGGGAAATATATAATTTTGTGCAAATTGAAGAAGAGAGTCTCCCACAAGCTTGGGGGAGGCTTCTCCGATTACTTAATGCTTTGCCTGATCATCCTCTCAACAAAAATGAAATACTTGATATCTTTTATAATGGACTAACCGGTGCTTCCAGAGACCACCTGGATAGTTGTGTTGGTTGTGTTTTCAGGGAAAGAACTGTTGATCAAGCTGAATTGCTATTGAATAATATGCTGAGTAATGATAATGATTGGACACTTCCTGAACCAACTCCGAAGAAAAGGGGTATTCTATTTTTCAATCCTGAAGATATGCAAGAGGCAAAGAAATCTATGAAAGAAAAAGGTATTAAAGCTGAAGATGTTAAGAATTTACCACCTATTGAAGAAATACATGGTCTTGATAACCCGACACAGGTAGTAAAGGTAAATTCTCTCTATAGATTTGATGAAGGTGATATTCCTCGTTATAAGTCTGCTAGCCAATGCTTAGATGAGTTTGATAATTTTATTGTTAAACAAGAAAACTTCAATGCTTATGTTGGTAGACAATTGAAACGTAATGCTTATATGATTGAACACTTGAGTGATTATATGTCTAGAGTTAAGGGTGAACTCAAACTCATTAGTAAACATGCTTCTATGGTTACCACTCAAGTAGAACAAGTGCTTAAAGCTCAAAATGATTTGCTCAATGAATTAAATAACAAGAAAAATGATAATTTTGTTAGAGTTATGACTAGAGGGGGTAAAATGACTCAGGAACCTTTGTATCCTGAGGGCCACCCTAAGAGAATTGAGCAAGATTCTTAGAGAACTAATGTTGATGCACCTAGTCCTTCTAAGAGGAAGAAAAAGAAAAATGATAGGACTTTGCATGCTTCTAGTGAACCTGTTGTTGACACACCTGAGAATCCCAATGATATTTCTATTTCTGATGTTGAAACACAATCTGGTAATGAACATGAACCTAGTGATAATGTTAATGATGATGTTCATGTTGATGCTCAACCTAGCAATAACAATGATGTAGAGATTGAACCTGCTGTTGATCTTGATAACCCACAATCAAAGAATCAACGTTATGATAAGAGAGACTTCGTTGCTAGGAAGCACGGTAAAGAAAGAGAACCATGGGTTCAGAAACCCATGCCTTTTCCTCCTAAACCATCCAAGAAAAAGGATGATGAGGATTTTGAGCGCTTTGCTGAAATGATTAGACCTATCTTTTTGCGTATGCATTTGACTGATATGCTTAAAATGAATCCTTATGCTAAATATATGAAAGATATTGTTACAAATAAAAGAAAGATACCGGAAGCTGAAATTTCCACCATGCTTGCTAATTATACTTTTAAAGGTGGAATACCCAAGAAACTAGGAGATCCAGGAGTACCAACTATACCATGCTCCATTAAAAGAAACTATGTTAAAACTGCTTTATGTGATCTTGGAGCCGGTGTTAGTGTTATGCCCTCCCTTTATATCGTAGACTTGATTTGAATAAGTTGACACCTACTGAAATATCTTTGCAAATGGCCGATAAATCAACTGCTATACCTGTCGGTATTTGTGAGGATGTGCCTGTTGTGGTTGCAAACGTTACTATTTTAACGGACTTTGTTATTCTTGATATTCCCGAGGACGATAGTATGTCAATTATCCTTGGTAGACCCTTTTTGAATACTGTAGGGGCTGTTATTGATTGCAACAAAGGCAATGTCACTTTTCATGTTAATGGTAATGAGCATACGGTAGACTTTCCGAGGAAACAACCTCAAGTCCACAGTATCAATACTATTGGAAAAACTTCATCGATTATTATTGGAGGTTTTGAATTTCCTCTTCCTACTGTCAAGAAGAAATACGATATTCTTATTATTGGGGACGTGCATATCCCCGTTGAGGTAACATAGTGTTATTCGAAAATTCTCCGGTTTCATGCGATTCGGAAAGAGTTTGTTAACAAGACTTGATCAACCTTGTTAGTGGATTCCTTTTGATGAGCATGAGATGGATGAAGTTAGAAAGCACAACTCTCTGTACCTCCTCTTACTTTCTTTTATTTAGATTAAATAAAGCAAAAATAGTATTTTCTGTCTATTTTCTGAATTATCCTTGCAATAAAAAAATACCCCAAAAATAAAAGTTCTCCAAATGTCCTGAAAATGAAATATGATTTTTTGTAGAATATTTAAGAATATCTGGCACTGAGAACACACCAGAGGGGGCCACCACCTGGCCACGAGGGTCCAGGGCGCGCCCCCTGCCTCGTGGGCCCCATGTTGCCCCCCTCCACTTATTCCTGCACCCACACACTTCGTCTTCCTCCAGAAAAAATACCCACACAACTCAAACTCGTGTTCTAGCTCGTTTTGCTGCGATTTTTGATCTCCTTGCTCAAAGCTCCACTCACAAAACTGCTTTGGGGGATTGTTCTTCGGTATGTGACTCCTCCAATGGTCCAATTAGTTTTTGTTCTAGTGCTTTATTTATTGCAATTTTTTGCTGCTTAGGTGACCCTGTTCTTGAGCTTGCATGTCAAATTTATTTGGTCCCAAGTAGTTCTAATGCATGATATAGTCTCTAGGCACTTGTGGGAGTAGTTGCTATCAATCTTGTTGAGTTTGGTTCACTTTTATTTTGAGTCACTAAAAATTTCAGAAATTTTTCAGAGGAAGAAATATGTTTAGGAAAATGTACCAAGGTGGTTCCTCAAGGAAGCAAGCACCCAGGATCGCGATACGTGAGCCGGACAATGAACTACCAAGAGAAGCTCAAGTGCGGCCTTGTGAATGGCCGTCAGAAGATTTTATGGTCCAAGCAGGAATGAAGGAGGAATTTGACGCGTATGTGCGTAATGCTGAACTTGAGGGCTTCGTGTCAGATAAGTGCCCCCAATATTACTACCTAACTGATTCCTTTGTGAGAAGGTTTAAATTTACATCATCACGCAATTCTCACACTGTCCTATTTGATCTTTATGATAAATCTTATACCATGGACTTAGAAGATTTTAATACTGCTTGCAAACTCCCGCAGTGGGGTAATGCTAGTGAACCTCGCAAATCTGAATATAAATACTTTCTTGCTAGTACAACTGTGGGGGAATCTAGAGAAATCACGCAAGCTACCATAGGGAGCATCCATTTTCCTGCCATACATTATTTTGCTCTCTTTATAGGTAGATGTATTAACGGTAAAGATGAAGCCTGTCACATGTGCGTTCCAGATCTTAGTGCTCTCAAGAGTGCTGTATTAGGAGATAAACAATATAACTTGGGGGCCATTGTTGCATGTAGGTTGCATCATAACAGTATAAGTGGAGATTTGTTTGGTGGAATTTATGCAACTCGTTTAGCTAATTATCTTGAGGTACCTATACATGAAAATGATATGGAGTTGCCTCCTGCTTATTTAGATTATAATGCTATGATTCGCCATCAGTTTATTGAGAGGACTGAACAGTTCCTCAAGTACCGACTAATCTTTGACAGGCGGTGCACTGTTCACGTTGCCCTCCCAGATTCTACTTTCTTTAACTTTCAGGCAAAAGGGAGATATGTCATAACCAGGCAGGAAGCGAACGAGTATGAGAGGAGGGCGGAAGCAGCTCGCCTCCAAGCTGCAGCTCTTAAGGCAGTAGCTGCTGCATCTCAGTACGACCCCAGTTATAACTTTGGATATCCGCCAGGCCAGCCGTGGCCATAGACCAACTTAGGCCAAAAGCCTAAGCTTGGGGGAGTACGTATTTCTCACCGACATTACATTCATGTTCACACACTCATGCCAGTTGTCGGTGCTCATACTTTTTCATTGTATTATCCATGCTAGTTTATTTCTTTTCTAAGCTTTCTTCTTGTATGTTTGAAAAACCTTAAGAAAAACAAAAAAAATTAGTTGTAGCTTTTAGCTAGTTTACTTTCCATGCCTGTAGTAGTAGTAATTAAAAGAAAACCCAAAAAGATTTCTCGTTCTTCTTTTGCTTGTTGGGAGCTTTCCCGTGTAAATAGTTTTATTTCTTTTCTTTGGGGGTCGAGAGGAGAAGACCATGATTGAAAATGTTAAAGTGGCTCTCAAATGCATTATTGTTGATTTAACCAAGAGCCCATATTACCTTGTCTTCTCCTGTGTATTAAATGCTTGCAGATTCCAGCTTAGTCAAATGCATGTGCACTATTATTATTATCCACACCTTTCGGTTATGCAAGTGAAAGGCAATAATGACGATATATGATGGACTGATTGAGATGAGAGAAGCTGGATGAACTCGACCTATCTTGTTTTGTAAATATGATTAGGTCATCGTTCCTGATTCAGCCTATTATGAATGAAACATGTTTGCAATGACAATTAGAGATTATAGTTGCTCATGCCATGCTTAATTAGCTAGGAGTTTATAATGGTTTACCTTGCGTGCCAACATGCTATTAAAATGGTTGTGATGTGGTATGATAGGGTGGTATCCTCCTTCGAATGATTCGAGTGGCTTGACTTGGCACATGTTCACGCGTGTAGTTGAAACAAAATCAACATAGCCTCCACGATATTTATGTTCATGGTGAATTATATCATACTCATGCTTGCACTCAGTGTTGATTAATTTTAATGCATGTTCATGACTGTTGTCGCTCTCTAGTTGGTCGCTTCCCAGTATTTTTCTAGCCTTCACTTGTACTAAGCGGGAATACTGCTTGTGCGTCCACTTACATAAACCCTAAAGTTATTCCATATGAGTCCACCATACCTTCCTATATGCGGTATCTACCTGCCGTTCCAAGTAAATTTGTATGTGCCAAACTCTAAACCTTCAAATGAAATTCTCTTTTGTATGCTCGAATAGCTCATGTATCAACTAGGGTTGTTTGTATCTTCCATGCTAGGTGGGTTTTTCTCAAGAGGAGTGGACTCCGCTCCTCACTCACGAGAAAATGGCTGGTCACCGGGATGCCCAGTCCCATGCTTAAACCTGTTGGAAATATGCCCTAGAGGCAATAATAAAATGGTTATTATTGTATTTCCTTGTTCATGATAATTGTCTATTGTTCATGCTATAATTGTATTAACTGGAAACTGTAATACATGTGTGAATACATAGACCACAACATGTCCCTAGTAAGCCTCTAGTTGACTAGCTCGTTGATCAATAAGTGGTCATGGTTTCCTGGCCATGGACATTGGATGTCGTTGATAACGGGATCACATCATTGGGAGAATGATGTGATGGACAAGACCCAATTCTAAGCATAGCACAAGATCGTGCAGTTCGTTTGCTAGAGCTTTTCTAATGTCAAGTATCATTTCCTTAGACCATGAGATTGTGCAACTCCCGGATACCGTAGGAATGCTTTGGGTGTATCAAACGTCGCAACGTAACTGGGTGGCTATAAAGGTGCACTACAGGTATCTCCGAAAGTGTCTATTGGGTTGGCACGAATCGAGACTGGGATTTGTCACTCCGTATGACGGAGAGGTATCTCTGGGCCCACTCGGTAATGCATCATCATAATGAGCTCAATGTGACTAATGAGTTAGCCACGGGATCATGCGTTACGGAACGAGTAAAGAGACTTGCCGGTAACGAGATTGAACAAGGTATTGGGATACCGACGATCGAATCTCGGGCGCAAATAACATACCGATAGACAAAGGGAATTGTATACGGGATTGATTGAATCCCCGACATCGTGGTTCATCCGATGAGATCATCGTGGAACATGTGGGAGCCAATATGGGTATCCAGATCCCGCTATTGGTTATTGGCCGGAGAGGTGTCTCGGTCATGTCTGCATGGTTCCCGAACCCGTAGGGTCTACACACTTAAGGTTCGGTGACGCTAGAGTTGTTATGGGAAATAGTATGTGGTTACCGAAGGTTGTTCGGAGTCCCGGATAAGATCCCAGACGTGACGAGGGACTCCGGAGTGGTCCGGAGGTGAAGATCGATATATTGTACAAAGGGTATTGGAGTCCGGAATTGTTCTGGGAGTACCGGTTGATGACCAGCGTGACCGAAAGGTGTTTCGGAGGCCCGGGCAAGCGTTGGGGGGCCTTATGGGCCAAGGGGAGGGGGCATACCAGCCCACTAAGGGGCTGTGCGCCCCTCCCAACCCCTCTCACGTAACGTGGAGAGGTGGGGGTGCCTCCCCTAGGGCAGCCACCCCTCCCGGCTTGGGGGCAAGTTTCCCAGGGGTGGGGGCGCCCAAACCCATCTAGGGTTTCCCCTGTGGCCGCTGCCCCTCCCCTAGGGAACCCTAGGGCGCCTCCTCCACCCCCCTTCCCCCTATATATAGTGAGGGAGAGAGAGGGCAGCCGCACCCCTGGCCTGGCACAGCCCTCTCCTCCTCCAACTCCTCCTCCTCCGTAGTGCTTGGCGAAGCCCTGCCGGAGAACCACGAGCTCCATTGCCACCATGCCATCGTGCTGCTGGAGTTCTCCCTCAACTTCTCTTCTCCCCTTGCTGGATCAAGAAGGAGGAGACGTCCCCGGGCTGTACGTGTGTTGAACGCGGAGGCGCCGTCCGTTCGGCGCTAGATCGGATCTTCCGCGATTTGAATCGCCGCGAGTACGACTCCATCAACCGCGTTCTTGTAACGCTTCCGCTTAGCGATCTTCAAGGGTATGAAGATGCACTCCCTCTCTCTCGTTGCTAGCATCTCCTAGATTGATCTTGGTGACACGTAGGAAAATTTTGAATTATTGCTACGTTCCCCAACAGTGGCATCAGAGCTAGGTCTATGCGTAGATTCTATGCACGAGTAGAACACAAAGTAGTTGTGGGCGATGATTTGTTCAATTTGCTTACCGTTACTAGTCTTATCTTGATTCGGCGGCATTGTGGGATGAAGCGGCCCAGACCGACCTTACACGTACACTTACGTGAGACAGGTTCCACCGACTGACATGCACTTGATGCATAAGGTGGCTAGCGGGTGTCTGTCTCTCCCACTTTAGTCGGATCGGATTCGATGAAGAGGGTCCTTATGAAGGGTAAATAGCAATTGGCATATCACCGTTGTGGCTTTTGCGTATGTAAGAAACGTTCTTGCTAGAAACCCATAGCAGCCACGTAAAACATGCAACAACAATTAGAGGACGTCTAACTTGTTTTTGCAGGGTATGCTATGTGATGTGATATGGCCAAAAGGATGTGATGAATTATATATATGTGATGTATGAGATTGATCATATTCTTGTAATCGGAATCACGACTTGCATGTCGATGAGTACGACAACCGGCAGGAGCCATAGGAGTTGTCTTAATTTATTGTATGACCTGCGTGTCAATGAAAAACGCCATGTAATTACTTTACTTTATTGCTAACAGTTAGCCATAGTAGTAGAAGTAATAGTTGGCGAGACAACTTCATGAAGACACGATGATGGAGATCATGATGATGGAGATCATGGTGTCATGCCGGTGACGAAGGTGATCATGCCGCGCCTCGAAGATGGAGATCAAAGGCGCAAGAGGGTATTGGCCATATCATGTTACTTTATGATTTGCATGTGATGTTTGTCATGTTTACATCTTATTTGCTTAGAACGACGGCAGCATAAATAAGATGATCCCTCCATAAATTTCAAGAGATGTGTTCCCCCTAACTGTGCACCGTTGCGAAGGTTCGTTGTTTCGAAGCACCACGTGATGATCGGGTGTGATAGATTCTAACGTTCGCATACAACGGGTGTAAACCAGATTTACACATGCGAAACACTTAGGTTGACTTGTTGAGCCTAGCATGTACAGACATGGCCTCGGAACACAAGAGACCGAAAGTTCTAACATGACTCGTATAGTAGATACGATCAACATGGAGATGTTCACCGTTGATGACTAGTCCGTCTCACGTGATGATCGGACACGGTCTAGTCGATTCGGATCATGTATCACTTAGATGACTAGAGGGATGTCTATCTAAGTGGGAGTTCATTAAATAATTAGATGAACATAGTCAAAAGGTCTTTGCAAATTATGTCGTAGCTTACGCTTTAGTTCTAATGTTTAAGATATGTTCCTAGAGAAAATTTAGTTGATAGTAGAAATTATGCGGACTGGGTCCGTAAACTGAGGATTATCCTCATTGCTGCGCAGAAGGCTTATGTCCTTAATGCACCGCTCGCTGTGTGAACCTCGAGCGTCGTCTGTGGATGTTGCGAACATCTGACATACACGTTCTGATGACTACGTGATAGTTCAGTGCGTAATGCTAACGGTTTAGAATTGAGGCGCCAAAGACGTTTTTGAAACGTCGCAGAACATATGAGATGTTCCAAAGACTGAAATTGGGATTTCAGACTAGTGCCCACATCAAGAGGTATGAGACCTCTGACAAGTTTCTTAAGCCTGCAAACTAAGGGAGAAAATCTCAATCGTTGAGCATGTGCTCAGATTGTCTGAGTACTACAATCGCTTGAATCGAGTGGGAGTTAATCTTCCAGATGAGATAGTGATGGTTCTCCATAGTCACTGCCACCAAGCTATTAGAGCTTCGTGATGAACTATAACATATCAGGGATAGACATGATGATCTTTGAGCAACTCATGATGTTTGACACCGCGAAAGTAGAAATCAAGTAGGAGCATCAATTGTTGATGGTTAGTAAAACCACTAGTTTCAAGAAGGGCAAGGGAAAGAAGGGATACTTCATGAAACGGCAAATCAGTTGCTGCTCTAGTGAAGAAACCCAAGGTTGAACCCAAACCCGAGACTAAGTGCTTCTGTAATGAGGGGAACGGTCACTGAAGCAGAACTACCCTAGATACTTGCTAGATGAGAAGGCAGGCAAGGTCGACAGAAGTATATTAGATATACATTATAATTAATGTGTACTTTACTAGTACTCCTAGTAGCACCATGGTATTAGATACCGGCTCGGTTGCTAAGTGTTGGTAACTCGAAATAAAAGGCTACGGAATAAACGGACACTAGCTAAAGGTGAGATGACGATATGTGTTGGAAGTGTTTCCAAGGTTGATGTAATCAAACATCGTACGCTCCCTCAACCATCGGGATTGGTATTAAACCTAAATAATTGTTATTTGGTGTTTGCGTTGAGCATAGACATGATTGGATTATGTTTATCGCAATACGGTTATTCATTTAAGGAGAATATTGGTTACTCTGTTTATTTGAATAATACCTTCAATGGTCTTGCACCTAAAATGAATGGTTTATTGAATCTCGATCGTAGTGATACACATGTTCATGCCAAAAGATATAAAATAGTAATGATAGTACCACATACTTGTGGCACTGCCATTTGAGTCATATTGGTATAAAACGCATGAAGAAGCTCCATGTTGATGGATCTTTGGACTCACTCGTTTTTGAAAAGATTGAGACATGCGAACCATGTCTATTGGTAGATATGCATGAAGAAACTCCATACAGATGGATCGTTTGGACTCACTTGATTTTGAATCACTTGGGACATGCAAATCATACCACATGGGCAAGATGACTGAAAGGTCTCGTTTTCAGTAAGATGGAACAAGAAAGCAACTTGTTGGAAGTAATACATTTTGATGTGTGCAGTCCAATGAGTGCTAAGGCACGCAGTGGATATCATTATGTTCTTTCACAGATGATTTGAGTAGATGCTGAGTATATTTACTTGATGAAACACTAGTCTGAATTATTGAAAGGTTTAAGTAATTTCAAAGTGAAGTTGAAGATCGTCGTGACAAGAGGATAAAATGTCTATGATATGATCATAGAGATGAATATCTGAGTTACGAGTTTGGCACACAATTAAGACATTGTGGAAATTGTTTCACAACTAATACCGCCTGGAACACCATAGTGTGATGGTGTGTCCGAAAATCATAACTGCACCCTATTGGATATGGTGCATACCATGATGTCTCTTATCGAATTACACTATCGTTTATGGGTTATGCATTAGAGACAACCGCATTCACTTTAAATAGGGCACCACGCAATTCCGTTGAGACGACACCGTATGAACTATGGTTTAGAGAAACCTAAGCTGTCGTTTCTTAAAAGTTTGGGGCTGCGACGCTTATGTGAAAAAGTTTCAGGCTGATAAGCTCGAACCCAAAGCGGATAAATGCATCTTCATAGAATACCCAAAATAGTTGGGTATACCTCCTATTTCAGATCTGGAAGCAAAAGTGATTGTTTCTAGAAACGGGTCCTTTCTCGAGGAAAAGTTTCTCTCGAAAGAATTGAGTGGGAGGATGGTGGAGACTTGATGAGGTTATTGAACCATGACTTCAACTAGTGTGTAGCAGGGCACAGGAAGTTGTTCCTGTGGCACCTACACCAATTGAAGTGGAAGCTTGTGATAGTGATCATGAAACTTCGGATCAAGTCACTACCAAACCTTTTAGGTCGACAAGGATGCGTACTACTTCAGAGTGGTACATAATCCTGTCTTGGAAGTCATGTTGCTAGACAACAATGAACCTACGAGCTATGGAGAAGCGATGGTGGGCCCGGATTCCGACAAATGGCTCGAGGCCATAAAATTCGAGAGAGGATCCATGTATAAAAACAAAGTATAGACTTTGGAAGAACTACTTGGTGGTCGTAAGGCTGTTGGGTGCAGATGGATTTTAAAAGTAAGACGGACAATGATGGTAAGTGTCACCATTAAGAAAGCTCGACTTGTCGTTAAGATGTTTTTCGACAAGTTCAAGGAGTTGACTACGATGAGATTTTCTCACTCGTAGCGATGCTAAGAGTCTATTGGAATTATATTAGCAGTTACTGCATTATTTATGAAATCTTGCAGATAGGATGTCAAAAACATTGTTTCCTCGACGATTTTCTTGAGGAAAGGTTGTATGTGATACAACCAGAAGGTTTTGTCAATCCTGAAAGATGCTAACAAGTATGCAAAGCTCCAGCAATCCTTCTAAGGACTGGAGTAAGCATCTCGGAATTGGAATGTACGCTTTGATGAAATGATCAAAGATTTTGGGTTTTTACAAAGTTTATGAGAAACTTGTATTTCCAAAGAAGTGAGTGGGAGCACTATAGAATTTTTTGATGAGTATATGTTGTTAACATATTGTTGATCAGAAATGATGTAGAATTTCTGGAAAGCATATAGGGTTATTTGAAAAGTGTTTTTCAATGGAAAACCTGGATTAAGCTACTTGAACATTGAGCATCAAGATCTATAAGGATAGATCAAAAACGCTTAATAGTACTTTCAAATGAATACATACCGTGACAAGAATTTGAAGGAGTTCAAAATAGATTAGCAAAGAAGGAGTTCTTGGCTGTGTTACAAGGTGTGAGTATTGAGTAAGACTCAAAACATGACCACGGCAGAAGAGAGAGAAATGACGAAGGTTGTCCCCTATGCTTTAGACGTAGGCTCTACAGTATGCTATGCTGTGTACCGCACCTGAAGTGTGCCTTGCCATGAGTCAGTCAAGGGGTACAAGAGTGATCCAGGAATGGATCACATGACAGCGGTCGAACTTATCCTTAGTATCTAGTGGACTAAGGAATTTTCTCGATTATGGAGGTGGAAAAGAGTTCGTCGTAAAGGGTTACGTCGATGCAAACTTTGACACTAATCCAGATGACTCTGAGTAGTAAACCGGATTCGTATAGTAGAGCAGTTATTTGGAATAGCTCCAAGTAGCGCGTGGTAGCTGCATCTACAAGATGACATAGATATTTGTAAAGCACACATGGATCTGGAAGGTTCAGACCCATTGACTAAAAACCTCTCTCACAAGCGAGATATGAACAAACCCCATGGGTGTTGGATTCATTACAATCACATAGTGATGTGAACTAGATTATTGACTCTAGTGCAAGTGGGAGACTGTTGGAAATATGCCCTAGAGGCAATAATAAAATGGTTATTATTGTATTTCCTTGTTCATGATAATTGTCTATTGTTCATGCTATAATTGTATTAACTGGAAACCGTAATACATGTGTGAATACATAGACCACAACATGTCCCTAGTAAGCCTCTAGTTGACTAGCTCGTTGATCAATAGATGGTCATGGTTTCCTGGCCATGGACATTGGATGTCGTTGATAACGGGATCACATCATTGGGAGAATGATGTGATGGACAAGACCCAATCCTAAGCATAGCACAAGATCGTGTAGTTCGTTTGCTAGAGCTTTTCTAATGTCAAGTATCATTTCCTTAGACCATGAGATTGTGCAACTCCTGGATATCGTAGGAATGCTTTGGGTGTATCAAACGTCACAACGTAACTGGGTGGCTATAAAGGTGCACTACAGGTATCTCCGAAAGTGTCTGTTGGGTTGGCACGAATCGAGACTGGGATTTGTCACTCCGTATGACGGAGAGGTATCTCTGGGCCCACTCGGTAATGCATCATCATAATGAGCTCAATGTGACTAATGAGTTAGCCATGGGATCATGCGTTACGGAACGAGTAAAGAGACTTGCCGGTAACGAGATTGAACGAGGTATTGGGATACCGACGATCGAATCTCGGGCAAGTAACATACCGATAGACAAAGGGAATTGTATACGGGATTGATTGAATCCCCGACATCGTGGTTCATCCGATGAGATCATCGTGGAACATGTGGGAGCCAATATGGGTATCCAGATCCCGCTATTGGTTATTGGCCGGAGAGGTGTCTCGGTCATGTCTGCATGGTTCCCGAACCCGTAGGGTCTACACACTTAAGGTTCGGTGACGCTAGAGTTGTTATGGGAAATAGTATGTGGTTACCGAAGGTTGTTCGGAGTCCCGGATGAGATCCCAGACGTGACGAGGGACTCCGGAGTGGTCCGGAGGTGAAGATCGATATATTGTACAAAGGGTATTGGAGTCCGGAATTGTTCTGGGAGTACCGGTTGATGACCAGCGTGACCGAAAGGTGTTTCGGAGGCCCGGGCAAGCGTTGGGGGGCCTTATGGGCCAAGGGGAGGGGGCATACCAGCCCACTAAGGGGCTGTGCGCCCCTCCCAACCCCTCTCACGTAACGTGGAGAGGTGGGGGTGCCTCCCCTAGGGCAGCCACCCCTCCCGGCTTGGGGGCAAGTTTCCCAGGGGTGGGGGCGCCCAAACCCATCTAGGGTTTCCCCTGTGGCCGCTGCCCCTCCCCTAGGGAACCCTAGGGCGCCTCCTCCACCCCCCTTCCCCCTATATATAGTGAGGGAGAGAGAGGGCAGCTGCACCCCTGGCCTGGCACAGCCCTCTCCTCCTCCAACTCCTCCTCCTCCGTAGTGCTTGGCGAAGCCCTGCCGGAGAACCACGAGCTCCATTGCCACCATGTCGTCGTGCTGCTAGAGTTCTCCCTCAACTTCTCCTCTCCCCTTGCTGGATCAAGAAGGAGGAGACGTCCCTGGGCTGTACGTGTGTTGAATGCGGAGGCGCCGTCCGTTCGGCGCTAGATCGGATCTTCCGCGATTTGAATCGCCACGAGTACGACTCCATCAACCGCGTTCTTGTAATGCTTCCGCTTAGCGATCTTCAAGGGTATGAAGATGCACTCCCTCTCTCTCATTGCTAGCATCTCCTAGATTGATCTTGGTGACACGTAGGAAAATTTTGAATTATTGCTACGTTTCCCAACAAAACCAAAGCAAAATAATTACAAACAAAACTCCCCCAGGATTGTTGTTAGTTGGAGGCACCCGTTGTTTCGGGCAAGCCATGGATTGATGCTTGTTGGTGGTGGGGGAGTATAAACTTTACCATTATGTTTGGGAACCGCCTATAATGTGTGTAGCATGGAAGATATCGAGATCTCTCGGTTGTTATGTTGACAATGAAAGTATGCCACTCAAAATATTATTTATCTCTGTTTCAAAACCCGAGCTCTGGCACCTCTACAAATCCCTGTTTCCCTCTGCGAAGGGCCTATCTAATTACTTTTATGTTGAGTCATCATCCTCTTATTAAAAAGCACCAGTTGGAGAGCATCGCTGTCATTTGCATGCATTACTATTAATTTATATTGAGTATGACTGGATCTCTTTTACCATGAATTACAATGTCTAGTCAGTCCTTGATCTTCAGAGGTGCTGTGCATTTATGTTTTGCGGTCTCAGAAAGGGCTAGCGAGATACCATCTTGTTAAATCATATTATGATTGTTTTGACAAAGTGTTGCTATCCGAGATTTATTATTATTGCTCGCTAGTTGATTATGCCATTGATATGAGTAAACATGAGACCTAAGTGTTATTGTGAATACGGTTGGTTCATAATCTTTGCTGAAAACTTGAATGCTGGCTTTACATATTTACAACAACAAGAGCAAACAGAGTTTGTAAAAGTTTTTCTTTATCACTTTCAGTTTGTCAACTGAATTGTTTGAGGACAAGCAAAGGTTTAAGCTTGGGCGAGTTGATACGTCTCCATTGTATCTACTTTTCCAAACACTTTTGCCCTTGTTTTGGACTCTAACTTGCATGATTTGAATGGAACTAACCCGGACTGACGTTTTTTTCAGCAGAATTGCCATGGTGTTATTTTTGTGCAGATATAAAAGTTCTCAGAATGACCTGAAACTTCACGGAGAATATTTTTGGAATAAATAAAAAATACTGGCGAAAGAATCAACACCAGGGGGCCCACACCCTGTCCACGAGGGTGGGGGCGCGCCCCCAGCCTCGTGGGCCCCCTGAGGCTCCACCGACCTCAACTCCAACTCTATATATTCACGTTTAGGGAGAAAAAAATTAGAGAGAAGGATTCATCATGTTTTACGATACGGAGCCGCCGCTAAGCCTTAATCTCTCTCGGGAGGGCTGATCTGGAGTCCGTTCGGGGCTCCACAGAGGGGAATCCGTCGCAGTCGTCATCATCAACCTTCCTCCATCACCAATTTCATGATGCTCACCACCGTGCGTGAGTAATTCCATCGTAGGCTTGCTGGACGGTGATGGGTTGGATGAGATTTATCATGTAATCGAGTTAGTTTTGTTAGGGTTTGATCCCTAGTATCCATTATGTTTTGAGATTGATGTTGTTATGACTTTGCTATGCTTAATGCTTGTCACTAGGGCCCGAGTGCCATTATTCCAGGTCTGAACCTATTATGTTTTCATGAATATATGTGAGTTCTTGATCCTATCTTGCAAGTCAATAGTCACCTACTATGTGTTATGATTCGGCAACCCCGAAGTGACAATAATCGGGACCACTCCCGATGATGACCGTAGTTTGGGGAGTTCATGTATTCACTAAGTGTTAATGCTTTGGTCCGGTACTCTATTAAAAGGAGACCTTAATATCCCTTAGTTTCCAATAGGACCCCGCTGCCACGGGAGGGTAGGACAAAAGATGTCATGCAAGTTCTTTTCCATAAGCACGTATGACTATGTTCGGAATACATGCCTACATTACTTTGATGAACTGGAGCTAGTTCTGTGTCACCCTATGTTATAACTGTTGCATGAGGAATCACATCTGACATAATTATCCATCACTAATCCAATGCCTACGAGCTTTTCACATATTGATCTTTGCTTAGTTACTTTTCCGTTGCCACTATTACAATTACTACAAAACTGCTACTGTTACCTTTGCCACCGTTACTGTTACTTCCATACTACTTTGCTACTAAATATTTTGTTGCAGATATTAAGTCTTATAGGTGTGGTTGAATTGACAACTCAACTGCTAATACTTGAGAATATTCTTTGGCTCCCCTTGTGTCGAATCAATAAATTTGGGTTGAATACTCTACCCTCGAAAACTGTTGCGATCCCCTATACTTGTGGGTTATCAATTCCTTAGCATCATTTTCATCCTTTCCCAAGATTGTGCAACATGCTCATGTTCAAGTTGCTTGAAATTCAGGATCTGGGTTCTAAGGGAAATAATTTTTGCACTTATTCCAAGAATCAATACTATTGCGAGGCAAAGAAGAAAACCAATTTTTTGCAGAATCACGCAAAGAAAACAGAAATAATTTCATCTTCACAACATCATTGTCCACATCTTTTTTCTTTTGCATATCGCATAATTCCATGAAGGTATTAAGATGGGACGCAGCATCCTCATTAGGAGTACCGGAAAATTGATCTTTCATAACAAGATTCAGCAAAGCAGTATTAATATCACAAGACTCCGCACTAGTGGCGGGAGGAGCAATCGGAGTGCTAATAAAATCATTGTTGTTGCTATTTGAGAAATCACACAACTTGGTGTTCTCTTGAGTCATGATGACTACGCAACAAGATTGCACTCAAAAATAGATCCGGCAAGAAAACGGCGAACGGAAAAAGAATACGAATAAAACGACAATTTATTGTGAAGTTGGGGAGAGGAAAACGAGAGGCAAATGGCAAATAATGTAAATTGTGAGGAGATGAGATTTGTGATTAGGAACCTGGTATATGTTGAAGATCTTCCCCGGCAACGGCGCCAGAAATTCCTTTTGATGCGGCTTGAAGCTACCTCGGTATTTCCCCAAAGAGGAAGGGATGATGCAGCACAGTAGCGGTAGGTATTTCCCTCAATGATGAAACCAAGGTTATCGAACCAGTAGGAGAACCAAGCAAAACAACGTAAACAACCCCTGCACACAAATAACAAATACTCGCAACCCGGCGTGTAAAAGGGGTTGTCAATCCCTTTCGGGTAGCGGCGCCCAAGATAGGCAAACGGACGTGAAATAAATTGTAGTAGATTGATAGATCGAACGCCAAATAAAATAAATAAGAATAAATTGCAGCAAGGTATTTTTGTATTTTTGGTTTAATAGATCTGAAAATAAAAGCAAAGAAAAAGTAGACCGCAAAGGCAAATAATATGAGAAAGAGACCCGGGGCCGTACGTTTCACTAGTGGCTTCTCTCGAGAAAAATTGCAAATGGTGGATAAACAAATTACTGTTGGGCAATTGATAGAACTTCAAATAATCATGACGATATCCAGGCAATGATCATTATATAGGCATCACGTCCAAGATTAGTAGACCGACTCCTGCCTGCATCTACTACTATTACTCCACACATCGACCGCTATCCAGCATGCATCTAGTGTATTAAGTTCATGAGGAAACGGAGTAATGCAATAAGAACGATGATATAATGTAGACAAGATCTATCTATGTAGAGATAGACCCCATCGTTTTATCCTTAGTAGCAACGATACATACGTGTCCGTTCCCCTTCTGTCACTGGGATCAAGCACCGTAAGATCGAACCCACTACAAAGCACCTCTTCCCATTGCAAGATAAATAGATCAAGTTGGCCAAACAAAACATGAATATCAGAGAAGAAATACGAGGCTATAAGCAATCATGCATCTAAGAGATCAAAGAAACTCAAATAAATTTCATGGATATAAAAAGATAGATCTGATCATAAACTCAAAGTTCATCCGATCACAACAAACACACCGCAAAAAGAGTTACATCATATGGATCTCCAAGAGACCACAGTATTGAGAATCAAACGAGAGAGAGGAAGCCATCTAGCTACTAACTACGGACCCCTAAGGTCTACAAAGAACTACTCACGCATCATCGGAGAGGCACCAATAGAAGTGGTGAACCCCTCCGTGATGGTGTCTAGATTGGATCTGGTGGTTCTGGACTCTGCGGTGGCTGGAATTGATTTTTGTCGACTCCCCTAGGGTTTCTGGAATATTGGGGTCTTTATAGAGCAAAGAGGCAGTCCGGGGGGCACCCGAGGTGGGAACAACCCACCAGGGCGCGCCTGGGCCTCCTGGCGTGCCCTGGTGGGTTGTGCTCCCCTCGGAGCACCCCCCAGGCGCTGCCTTGGCCCATTGGGTGTCTTCTGGTCCATAAAAAATCTTCGTGAAGTTTTGTTGCATTTGGACTCCGTTTGGTATTGATTTACTGCGATGTAAAAAACAAGAAGAAAACAGCAACTGGCACTTGGCACTATGTCAATAGGTTAGTACCAAAAAATGATATAAAATGACTATAAAATGATTATAAAACATCCTAGATTGATAATATAACAGCATAGAACAATCAAAAATTATAGATACGTTGGAGACGTATCCATGACTATAACTTGCAAGATCGGATCTAGAACATAGATATAATGGTGATAACATAAACGGTTCAGATCTGAAATCATGGCACCTGGGCCCAAAGTGACAAGCATTAAGCATGGCAAAGTCATAGCAACATCAATCTCAGAACATAATGGATACTAGGGATCAAGCCCTAACAAAACTAACTTGATTACATGATGAATCTCATCCAACTCATCACCGATCAGCGAGCCTACGAAGGAATTACTCACCCCCGGTGGGGAGCATCATGGAATTGGCGATGGAGAAGGGTTGGTGATGACGAAGATCGAAGATCCCCCTCTCCGAAGCCCCAAACGGACTCCAGATCTGGCCTCCCGATGAAGAACAAGAGGCGGCGGCGGCGGCTCCGTCTTGTGAAACGTGATACTTCTTTCTCTCTGATTTTGTTCTGGAAAAATATGATTTTATAGCGTTGGTTTCAGGGTCTGTGGGGCCATCAGGTGGGGACAACCCACTTGGGCGCGCTTGGAGGGGGGTGCGCCCTGGTGGGTTGTGCCCACCCAGGTGCCCCCCTCCGGTGGTTCTTGGCTCCAGAAATTATCATTATTCATATAAAAATTCCTTGCAAAGTTTCGTTCCAATCTGAGAACTTTTATTTTTGCACAAAAACAACACCATGGTAGTTATGCTGAAAACAACGTCAGTCCGGGTTAGTTTTATTCAAATCATGTAAATTAGAGTCGAAAACAAGAGGAAAAGCATTTGGAAAAGTAGATACGACGGAGACGTATCAGCGCGCCCTCCACCTTGTGGAGAGGTGGTGGGTCCCCTCTAGTTGATTCTTTCGCCAATATTTTTTAATTATTCCAAAACTAATCTCCATGAAGTTTCAGGTAATTCCGAGAACTTTTATTTCTGCACAAAAATAACACCATGGCAATTCTGCTGAAAATAGCATCAGGCCGGGTTAGTTCCATTCAAATCATGCAAATTAGAGTCCAAAACAAGGGCAAAAGAGTTTGGAAAAGTAGATACGATGGAGACGTATCCACTCCCCCAAGCTTAACTGATTGCTTGTCCTCAAGCAATTCAGTTGACAAACTGAAAGTGATAAAGAAAAACTTTTACAAACTCTGTTTGATCTTGTTGTTGCAAATATGTAAATCCACCATTCAAGTTTTCAGCAAAGATTATGAACTAACCATATTAACAATAACATTTAGGTCTCACATTTACTCATATCAATGGCATAATCAACTAGCGAGCAATAATAATAAATCTCGGATGACAACACTTTTTCAAAACAATCATAATATGATATAACAGAATGGTATCTCGTTAGCCCTTTCTGAGACCGCAAAACATAAATGCAGAGCACCCCTGAAGATCAAGGACTAACTAGACATTGTAATTCATGGCAAAATAAATCCAGTCACAGTCATACTCAATATAAATTAATAGCAATGCATACAAATGACAGTAGTGCTCTCTAATTGGTGGTTTTTATAAGAGGATGATGACTCAACAATAAATGTAAATAGATAGGCCCTTCGCAGAGGGAAGTGGGGATTTGCGGAGGTGCCAGAGCTCGAGTTTTTGAAACAGAGATAAATAATATTTTGAGCGGTATGATTTCATTGTCAACATAACAACCAAGAGATCTCGGTATCTTCCATACTAGATACATTATAGGGGGTTCCCAAACAGAATGGTAAAGTTTATACTCCCCACCACCAACAAGCACATTCCACGGCTGGTTCGAAACAACAGGTACCGTCCGACTAACAACAGTCCTGGGGGAGTTCTGTTTGCAATTATATTTTGATTTGATTTGATTTGAGCATGAAACTGGGCATCCCGGTTACCAGCCATTTTCTCTGAATGATGAGCAGAGTCCACTCATCGTGAGAATAACCCACCTAGCATGGAAGATGCTGTCAGCCCCCAGTCGCTACATGAGCGATTCGGGCATACAAAACAGATTATCATTTGAAGGTTTAGGTTTGGCACATGCAAATTTACTTGGAACGGCAGGTGATTACCGCATATATGTAGGTATGGTGGACTCATATGGAACAACTTTGGGTTTATGGAAGTGGATGCACAAGCAGTATTCCCGCTTAATACAAGTGAAGGCTAGAAAAAGACTGGGGAGCGACTAACTAGAGAGTGACAACAGTCATAAACATGCATTGAGATTAACCGACATTGAGTGCAAGCATGAGTAGGATATAAATCACCATAAACATAAATATCATGGAGGCTATGTTGATTTTGTTTCAACTACATGCGTGAACATGTGCCAAGTCAAGCCACTCGAATCATTCAAAGGAGGATACCACCCTATCATACTACATCACAACCATTTTAAAAGCATGTTGGCTCGCAAGGTAAACCATTATAAACTCCTAGCTAATTAAGCATGACATGAGTAACTATAATCTCTAATTTTCATTGAAAAAATGTTTCATTCATAATGGGCTGAATCAAGAACGATGAACTAATCATATTTACAAAAACAAGATAGGTCGAGTTCATACCAACTTTTCCTCATCTCAATCATTTCATCATATATCGTCATTATTGCCTTTCACTTGCACGACCGAACGGTGCCTAATTTTTTTTAAATAATACATTTTTTTATTAAATTACACAAATATTATGCCGAAAAAATATTTTTCACAAATAATACACCGTCGGCCCGCAGCGGGCCGACTGGACCTAATCGGCCCACAGCAGGCCGATCGGCTTGCTGCTGGCCGACTGCTGGCCCGCCTAGCACGCGTCGGCCTCGGATTGGGTGGCCACGTCGCGAGGGGGAGGGAGGGAGCTGTCGGCGCGGGCGTGCCCCTGTCGGCCTACCGCGGGCCGATCGGCCAGCTGCTGGCCGACAGGGTGCGGCCCCACCTCGCGCGCGGCTGGCCGGCTCCCTGCGGCCTTATCCTCCCCTTCCTCCCTTCTTCTTCTGTTCTTCTTCTGTTCTTACCTTCTCCTCTCTCTACACAAAAATGCCACCAATTTATACACCTAAATGAGCAAGTTTTTCGCGATTTTGGCACCGTGAATGGATTCAACTCAGTTAGGGCAGCCAAAAGAGGTCTCGATCTACTGATGGGGTAGCTCATGGTGGTCGTGGTGAGCATTTTGGTGGAGGTGGTGGTGGTGAAGTTGGGGCAGTGTGGTGGTGGTGAAGTTGGGGCAGTGTGGTGGAGGTGAAGCTGTCGTTCGTCGTTCTTCGTTGGAGGTGGAGCACCGGCAGTTTGGTGGCCGCCGTTCGTCATTCTTCGTTCGCACGCACGCTTCAAGGGTATATTTCAGCAAACATTTTATTTTTCGTAGGTGCTCCGGTAGTATTTGTTAATATGTTTCGATGTGAAATAAATTAGGTGTGCGATTATTGTTATTTGCCCCGGTAGTATACGTAAATATATTTAGATGTCAACTAATTAGTTGTGTAAAAATGTGTAGTTGCTCCGGTAATATTCCGTACTATATGTGGATGTCAAGTATTTAGGAGTGTCAGTATTTGTAGTAGTTCCGAAAAAAGGTCTGTAATATAGGCAGTCCAGTCAAATATATTAATCTGTCAATATTTGTAGTTGCTACGGCAAATATTCGTAATATACTTGTAGGTGTGTGAATTGTATTAGTTGCTCCGTTAATATTCTGTAATATATAGCTAGGTAATATATAGACATGTCTAATATTTGTTAGTGGGGATATTAAGTTGTTGCTTAATACTTGTATTTCGCTGTTGAAAAAAAATAGGTGAGTCGAGATGTCCGATGTAGTGAAGTTCAGATTTTACTACGGTCCTGGTACTGTCCAAACAACTGAGATGGGAGCAGATCTGAGTGAATTTACTCACATAGACGTGCCAATGAGCGCACCACAAACATGGTCTGTCAGTCAGTTGAAAGAATGGATTGCGGCAAGTTTAGGTCTTGATACTGAAACACACACCGACGGTGTTCATGCATTGTGGACACGGTCAAGTTCAATAATTTACTTTTATTTGAGGCCAATAGAGGGAGACTCCGATTGGGTGCGGTGGTTACAAGGTTGTGAACGAAGGGGATGCAATCCTGTTGCTTTAGTGCTTCCCGTCGTGAAGGAGGTCACTGCACATGAAGGCGAGGGTGGCTACGAAGGACAGAGCAGTCAGGTAGAAGGAGGAAATGCTTATGGTTACGAACAAGGACAGAGCAGTCAGGTAGAAGGAGGAAATGCTTATGGTTATGAACCAGGGCAGAGTAGTCAGGTAGAAGGAGGAAATGCCGATGGTGATTACAATGGCGAGGTGGACGCTGACGAGGTAGATGGGCACATGCAGAACCAGATGGAAGAAGAAGACACCGATGTTGAAAGGGGTCATGCCGATGATTCTAACGAGTCAGATGAAGAAGAAAATGCAGAGGAGGTCCTGAATCCTGCATCGTGGAATCATGACTTCTCATCTGCAATGACCGTGAATGATGGACATGATTCAGCCTGGCAATATCACCAGAACAATATTGCGACGGGTGCTATGTATCCGAACAAGCAAGCCCTGAAGGATGCAATAATTAATTGGGCAATGTCCACGCAAAGGGTTTTCACAGCTCAGGTGTCCAGTCAGAAATTCCTGACAATGGTATGCAAGAATGCAGATTGTCCCGCAAGGGTGCACGGCTTTCTCCCTAAGTATGGCACAAGTTGGGTGATAAGTGACTTAGTTAATCACACTTGTCTTATTCCCTGCATCCCTCAAGATCATGCCAACCTTTCATCCATGCTTATTGCTCGATTGTTTTACGATGAGATAGTGCATGGCAAAGCTATGGAAGTGAAGGCAGTCCAGACAAAAGTCTTCGCCAGGTTCAAGTACAGAATTTCTTATGGCAAGGCTTGGAGGGCTAAGCATGCGGCGCTTGAGAGGAGATTTGGTTCTTATTTTGATGCATATGACTCTGTTGTCCACCTCCTCCACACCCTGCAGTAGCGGAATCCAGGCACCTATATCGATATCCAAGACATGTTCATGCCAGAGTTCCCAACTGTGAGGGTGTTGCATCGTCTCTTCTTCTCTTTCGGTGTATGCATCGAAGCTTTCAAGCATTGCCGACCGGTGATATGTGTTGACGGTACTTTTCTCACAGGCAAGTACAAGGGTCAGATCCTGACAGCCATAGGTCAAGACGTCCAAAATCAAGTCGTCCCACTGGCATTTGCTTTTGTGGAGAGTGAGAACATTGAAAGTTGGACATGGTTCTTCAGGCAGTTGAAAATATCAGTTGTGAAGGAGAAGCCCAATGTGTGCATCCTTCATGACAGGCATGTAGGTATACTCAGTGCGATAAGGACATTGACAGACCCAGGCCCTGAGGAACAAGTTCCATGGCAGGACTTGCAGAGCCGTTGGTGCATGCGCCATCTGGGGGCTAATTTCTTCTCGCAGTTTAGAAATAAGAACCTGATGAATCTGTTCAAAAAACTCTGCAAGCAGAACCAGTTATGGAAGTACAATTTGATACGCGATAGACTTAATGTGTGCACGCAGAGACACGTGAGGGACAGGAAAGCTGCAAGAGATGCAGCGGTGAGGGCACATGTTGAAGCAGTAGCTGAACAGTTGGCAACAGGAACAGCGGCCGTGGAGGAGGAGCATGTTGGGCTATGTGACCTACCAGGCTTTGACCCACCTGGTACTAGGAGAAGGCTCGGGAGGTCGATTAAAACCTTCGAGCAGTGGATAGAGCATGAGCCTCTGGAGAGGTGGTCTTTGCTACATGACACACATGGAGCAAGGTACGGTGTCATGACAACGAACCTCGCGGAAACATACAACTTTGTCCTCAGAGGAAACCAGGCATTGCCACTTACAGCCATCGTTGAGGGTATTTTCTATGGCACCGTCAAGTATTTCAGAGATAGACGTCAAAAAGCATAGCAGCATATCTTGAACAACCCAAATACACGGTACTGTGAAAGAGTCATGAAGTACATGGACAACAAGATGCAAAAAGCTAGGTCACACACTGTAGTCGCCATCGGTAATCAAGAAAGAAGGTTTGAGGTCCGCTTAGCCAACAACAAATTTGGATGTGCAAATGAGTTGAGGACGCATGAGGTGAAAATTGGCAATGAAGCCTGTCCAACGTGTGAGTGCACATGCAATAAACCGAAATTGCTTCACCTACCTTGCTCACATGTACTTGCTGCTTGCGGGCAGCTTGGAATGGACGCAATATCGTTTGTGTCTCCATTTTTTCTGAAAGAGTCTGTCCTCAATACCTGGACAGGTGAGCTGATGGGTTTTCGATCAATGGGTAATTTCAACAGCGTCAACCCCACCGAAAGGCGTTACATTCCAAACCCAGAGCATATGCGTACAAGTAGAGGCAGACGGCAGTGTCAGCGCATCCGGAATGATATGGATGAATCTGAAGCAGGAGGTCTGACTAGGCAATGCATTTTATGCAATGCATTTGGCCATAGGGACACTAATTGTCCCACTTTCGTCACTGGGCGTGGACGAGGCAACCAGGGAAGAAGAGGAGGTAGAGGCAGTAGAGGAGTAAGGGCGAGAGGAAGAAGCTAAGCTAGCAGTAGTATGTTCTGAATTTGTATTAAGTGTGGTGTGGCACTATGTTCTGAATTTGTATTAAGTGTGGCACTATGTTCTGAATTTGTATTAAGTGTGGCACTATGTTCTGAATTTTTATTAAGTGTGGCACTATGTTCTGAATTTGTAATAAGTGTGACACTATGTTCTGAATTTTTATTAAGTGTGACACTATGTTCTGAATTTGTATGCATGCGGCGCTTGAGAGGAGATTTGTATTAAGTGTGGCACTATGTTCTGAATTTTATATGTGCAGGAATGTCAGGATTGTGGTTGCTGAATGGGGACATTGATAGGGGTCATCGTGCTGCGATATGGTATGAGCGCTATAAGGGCTTATTTATCCCTAAGATGTTTTGGTGATTGATGACAATGCTTTTGCGGACTTATCGTGTGCGTTGAGTTTTTTCAGAGATTCATTCTTTTGGCACGAGACGATTTCCTCCCCTCGGAGCTTAAAGCGAAGACGGTGTAGTCCTTTCGGATTAGTTTGGTGGACTAGTTTCATAGGGATCACCGTACTATCAAGAGGGGGTCCGTTTTGGAAAGGCTAGGGCGGAATCATCACGTACACTTCCTTTGCCCCTCCCTTCGAGCCTTTCCGTTTTGATGATGGGCTTGGTTCTCCTCTCTTTGTGCCCTCTCTGGTCCCAGCGGTAGTACCGCTTGGGTGCTACAAGCGGTAGTACCGCTCTGGAGCGGTAGTACCACCCAGAGCAGTAGTACCGCTAGTAGCCCCATGTGTGTACTATCTCTGGTCCCAGCGGTAGTACCGCGAGACGGAGCGGTAGTACCGCTTGGGTGCCACAAGCGGTAGTACCGCTCTGGGCGCGGTAGTACCGCTCCAGAGCAGTAGTACCGCTAGTGGCCCCAAGCCGTAGTACCGCGGTGGTCTCGTGCTAGTACCGCCTCGATTCGAGGGCTCCTTTTTCGTGTCGGGTTTTACGGTACTGGCCGCGGCTGTGGGGGGCCGTAGTACCGCTCCTGTGCGGTAGTACCGCCCTCCCTCCGCGGTAGTACCGCTGTGGGCCAAGCGGTAGTACCGCGCTTTGGGGCGGTAGTACCGCTTATAGTGGCAAGCGGTAGTACCGCTGGCACAGCGGTACTACCGCTCTCTTCGGGGCAGAAGGGGGGTAACGGTTGGTTTGTTCCCCCCACTATATAAGGGGGTCTTCTTCCTCAAAGTTGACCCACCTCTTCCCCCAAAAGCTCCATTGTTGCTCCAAGCTCCATTTTCGCCCGATCTCTCTCCCTAGCCAATCAAACTTGTTGATTTGCTCGGGATTGGTTGAGAAGGCCACGATCTACACTTCCACCAAGAGAAATTTGATTCCCCCCACTTATCCCTAGCGGATCTTGTTACTCTTGGGTGTTTGAGCACCCTAGACGGTTGAGGTCACCGCGGAGCCATAGTCCATTGTGGTGAAGCTTTGTGGTGTCGTTGGGAGCCTCCAATTAAGTTGTGGAGATTGCCCCAACCTTGTTTGTAAAGGTCCGGTCGCCGCCTTCAAGGGCACCAATAGTGGAATCACGGCATCTCGCATTGTGTGAGGGCGTGAGGAGAATACGGTGGCCCTTGTGGCTTCTTGGGGAGCATTGTGCCTCCACACCGCTCCAACGGAGACGTACTTCCCCTCAAAAGGAAGGAACTTCGGTAACACATCCTCGTCTCCACCGGCTCCACTCTTGGTTATCTCGTTCCTTTACTTTCGCTAGTTTACTTGTGTTATATCTCTTACTTGCTTGCGTGCTTGTTGTCATTGCATCATATAGGTTGCTCACTTAGTTGCATATCTAGACAACCTATTTTGATGCAAAGTTTAATTTGGTAAAGAAAAGCTAAAAATTGTTAGTTGCCTATTCACCCCCCCCCTCTAGTCAACTATATCGATCCTTTCAATTGGTATCAGAGCCTCGTCTCTTTATTAAGGACTTTACCGTCCAAAGAGTATGGTTGACGTCGTAGACGGTGCGGAGGAGCACTCCGGTGAGAATCCAGTCTCGTCTACGGGAGATGGGGGAACCGCGGTCTCTCGTGAGGAATTCAATGTGGCGTTGGACACATTGAAAACCTCCATGACGACCAAGGTCGAAAGCATGTTGAATAAATTCTTAGAAGGGCTTAAACTTACCACCGCACCGTTGAAAGTGGGTGATCGCGCTAACAAGGTGACGGATGCTACCTCCGACAAGGGGGAAGCTTCGAGCGAGAAGGCTCCTTGTTCTAGTGATAAAAATGGGACCGGCATCTTTGCCCATGTGGAACCTCCACCCGTCTATGGTGGACCGCTCCCTTCCACTCATTTGAATCATGCCGGCCCGGCCCCTAAGATTGAGAAGAATGTAGATTTTGATTCTTGGGTCTATCGTTTTAAGCGTCATTTAAATCATGTGAACACTAACCTTTGGAGAATCATTGAAGAAGGCTTTTATCCGCATGACCGAAGTAACTTCACTCCTAGAGAAGTTGTGGATCATCAATTCAATGAGAATGCTCTCTTCATCATCCAAGAAGCCATCCCACCCAAAGATCTTCCTCATCTCCGGCCTTACACCGTGGCCAAAGATGCATGGCTCCAAGTTGTTTCCCTTTATCGGGGAAGCGCAAGCATTCAACGCTCCAACTATGAAGTGGTGCAAGATGAAGCCGACGAGTTTGCAATGAAAGAAGATGAAGAACCTCATGAGCTTTTTCAGAGAGTAACCAAACTCGCGGTCCCGCTCCGAGATCATGGAAGTAAGGACACGGATGACAATTGGATCAAGCGCAAGTTCCTCAAGGCAATGATGCCCTACCACAAAGCCATGTCCTCCGTAATTCGTCAAAGGCCGGACTTTCACACATTGTCCTCAAGTGAAGTGTTGGATGAGTTTGTGGCTATGAGCATCTTGGACAAGACCGCCGACAATGCGGTTCTTCGCTCTCAAATAGTTAAGAAGCCCAACCTCGCTCTAAAGGCCAAGGTTAGTATGGAGGAAGAGGATGAAGAGGAAGAAGAGGAGGGCAACCTCGAAGATACGAAGTATGACTATCATGAACACATGGCTCTTGCTTCAAGGCAATTTTGGAGCAAGAAGAACTCGAGGCCAAACTTCAACAAAAGCAACTCAAGTGGCGCAAAGGGCAAGCAACGGATGAGGACTTGCTTCAATTGTGGCAATGTGAGCCATTTTGTTGCGGAGTGCCCTTACGAGAAGAGGGAAGACAATGGTGGCAAGCTCATTAGAAAAGACAAGGCCAAGTCGTTCCCCAACAAGAGCAACTTCACCAAGAAGACTCCTCCCAAGGCATTGGTGGTTCAAGAAGAGTACAATGAGGATGATGACAATGATGAAGATGGTGAGTCGGTTGCCATGGCCTCCGTTGCCATTGCGAAGACTCCACGGGTGTCTCTCTTCGACTCACCCAATGAGAACATCACCGCCAAGTGCCTCATGGCTAAAGCCACCAATAAGGTAACCTCCAACATCAAAACTACCATCATTAATCATCCTTCTTCGACGGATAGCATTGATGAACATGAGGGGACAAATGTGGAGGAAAATGAGTTTGAGATCTTTATGGGTAAACTCAAGGGTAAATCCAAGAAGCACTTCGTTGCTCTCTTGGAACAACTTGGTGAAGACAATGACATGATCGAGGCTCACGAGGATACCATCTCTAAGATGGAGGGGCATAGTCGTGACTATGCCGATGAGATTTCGGATCTTTCCAATGCTCTTGACGAAGAGCGTGGTCTTCGTTTGGCTCTTGAGGAGTCATACAACGATGATCATGCTAAGTTAAAGAAAGATCTTGATCATGCTCTTGTTGTGTCTCGTGTGCTAAACTCCGAGAAGGCAAAACTTGGGGTTGATCTTGCTAGACTCAAAGAGGAGTTTGGCATTCTCGACAAGGCTCACAAAGTCTTGAAGGGTGTTCATGCTAGCCTCAAGGAGTCTCATGATCAACTCCAAGTGAAGCTAACAAAGGAGAAAGCCACCTTTCCTCATATGGTGTTAATTGATAATGCAAATGCTAGTAACCCGTGTTGTGAGCATGTGCATCTTGTTGAGGAGAATGCTAAGTTGAAGGAGCAACTTGAGAAAGGCCTTGTGCCATGCATACAAGGTGAGAAGAACCTCAACGACCTCTTGAGCAATCAAAAGGAAGTTGTGGCCAAGGAGGGGATTGGGTTCACACCCAATCCCAAGAACAAGAAGAAGAATGACAAGACCAAGCAACCTCCTCCTCTCAAGCAAACTTTTGTGAAGGAGGGAGAGGGTGCTTCCAAGGAGAAGAAGAACAAGGCGAAGGGTGGCGGTGTCAAGAAGAGCAATACCACTCCTTCCAACAAAGCCGGCGACTTTAATCCTTCTTATGTGTTATGCCGTGCTAGTGATGGGCATGTTTATGCCAAATTCGTTGGTTCTCCTCATGAGTACATTGAATGGTCTATTTGGGTTCCTAAGACCCTTGTCGCTAACATCAAAGGACCCATTACTAAATGGGTACCTAAAACCAAGCATTGATCTCTTTTAGGTGTTTGCTTCCGGTGGGGGATCATGGTTGCTCGATAGTGGAGCTACAAATCATATGACCGGAAGCAAGGACTTGGTGGTGGACGTGCACAAAATTCCATCTATGCCCACCAATGTTAAGTGGGGTGATGCCTCGTCTTCTAAGGTATTGGGACTCGGCAAAGTCGTCATTTCTCATGATCTCACGATCGAGAAGGTCATGCTAGTTGAGTCCCTTGCATACAATTTACTTTCCGTTCGTCAACTTGCTATCATGGGTTTTGCCACCTTCTTTGATATTGATACCGTGGCCCTCTTGTGGGGCAAGACTCTTAAAGTAGCCTTTGTTGGGCATGTCGAGAACGGTCTCTATGTGATTAACTTTTCGGAGCGACCCACTAAGACCGCGACATGCCTAATGGCTAAAGTTGACGTGGGATGGCTTTGGCATCGCCGTTTAGCCCATGTCAATATGAGATCTTTGCAAAGTCTTCTCAAGGGGGACCATGTCCGTGGACTAACGAACGTTAGTTTTGCCAAAGATCGTGCTTGCAGTGCTTGTATCGAAGGAAAGCTTCATGAGAAGGCTCACCCTCCCACGACTCTTATTTACTCGAAGAGGCCGTTGGAGCTCCTTCATTTGGATCTCTTTGGGCCTCCATCCTTTGATAGTCTTGGGGTATAAAGTATTGCTTGGTAATTGTGGATGATTATTCTAGATACACGTGGGTGTATTTCTTCAAGAGGAAGAGTGAGACCGAACAAACGGTCATTGACTTTGCAAATGAAGCCCAACGTCAACACAATGCAAAGATCTTGACAATAAGAAGTGACAACGGCACCGAGTTCAAGAACTACACCTTGGATGAGTTTCTCAGTGATGAGGGGATCAAGCATCAATATTCCGCACCTTACACCCCTCAACAAAATGGTGTTGCGGAGAGGAAGAATCGGACATTGATGGATGCGGCAAGGACCATGATGGCGGAGTTCAAGTCTCCATACAACTTTTGGGCCGAAGCCATCAACACCGCGTGTCATGCTTCAAATTGGCTCTATCTTCGCAAAGGCTTGAACAAGACTCCATATGAGATCCTCACCGGTAACAAGCCCAACCTCAAGTACTTTCGGGTGTTCGGGTGTAAGTGTTTCATTCTCAAGAAAGGTGTTCGTTTGTCTAAATTTGAGACTAGAGCTCATGAGGGCATATTTGTTGGTTATGCTACAAACTCCCATGCTTACCGTGTTCTCAATAAGTCCACGTGACTTATTGAGGAGACGTGTAACGTGGAGTTTGATGAAAATAACGGCTCCCAAGTGGAGCAAAGTGGTACTTGTGATGTAGGTGATGAAATTCCTCCCCAAGCCATAAGAAGAATGGGTATTGGATATATCCTACCCATTGAGGAACCCCTTGTGGCCGAAGGAGAAGGACAATGCTCCACTCAAGTGGAGCCATCACCAACCCAAGACCCACACGCTTCCGAAGAACAAAGTGAAGGCCCTCAACCTCATGAACAAGATCAAGGGCAAGATCAACCTCAAGATGGTGGTGATCCACCAAATGATGCCCAAGGTCAAGTTCTTCCCCTCGAGCTAGTTCAAGATCAAGAACAAGCTCAAGACGATGCTCAAGATGATCAAGTAACCCCTCCTCACTTCACTTCCGAGGAGGAATTGGAGCGTCGTGCCGCTAAGATCGCTTCCAAGCTCACCACCAAAGGTCATCTCATGGAGAATGTGGTTGGAAGCCTAAGAAAGGGGGTAAGCACTCGTAGACAATTAGCAAACTATTGTGAACATCATGCGTTTGTTTCTTGTGTCGAACCCCAAAAGGTTTATGAAGCGCTTGAGGACCCGGATTGGCTCAACGCCATGCATGAAGAACTCAACAACTTCGAACATAACCAAGTGTGGAAGTTAGTGCCAAGGCCAACCGGGAATCATAATGTCATTGGAACCAAGTGGATATTCAAGAACAAGCAAGACGCTCATGGAATCATTGTTCGCAACAAGGCTCGTTTGGTGGCACAAGGCTACTCCCAAGTCGAGGGTATCGACTACGAATTTGCCGCTCTCATGACCTCAAAGTTCAAGATGTCTATGATGGGAGAGTTGAAGTTCTTTCTCGGATTCGAAATCAAACAAAGAAGAGAAGGAACCTTCATCAACCAAGCCAAATACACTCAAGACATGCTAAAGAGATTCAAGCTAAGTGATGTCAAGCCGGCTTCCACTCCAATGCCCACCAAGTGCCAACTTGACATTGATCCCAATGGTAAAGCGGTGGATCAAAAGGTATATCGCTCTATGATTGGATCCTTGCTTTACCTTTGTGCATCTAGACCGGATATCATGTTGAGTGTGGGAATATGTGCACGGTTTCAAGCCGCACCTAAGGAAAGCCACTTTGTGGCGGTCAAGCGAATCTTTCGATATTTGGCTCATACCCCAAACTTTGGCCTATGGTACCCAAGAGGAGCAAACTTCAAGCTTGTAGGTTTTTCGGACTCCGATTGGGCGGGAGACAAAGTGGATAGGAAGTCCACTTCTGGAGGGTGCCAATTTCTTGGTTGCTCTTTGGTAAGTTGGTCTTATAAAAAGCAAAGTTGTGTGTCTCTCTCATCCACCGAAGCGGAGTATGTGGCGGCCGGAAGTTGTTGTGCACAACTCTTATGGATGAGGCAAACTTTAAAGGATTACGGTGTCATTTATGACAAAGTGCCTCTTTGGTGTGACAATGAAAGTGCTATCAAGATTTCTCTCAACCCGGTGCAACACTTCAAGACAAAGCATATTGAGATTCGGTATCACTTCATCCGGGATCATATTAGGCGAGGGGAGATCGAGCTCAACTATGTCAACACTCATGATAACCTTGCAGATATTTTCACGAAGCCATTGGATGAAGCAAGATTTCACGAGTTAAGGCATGAGCTAAATATCATTGATTCGAGCAATGTGGTTTGAACCTTTGCACACCCCTCACATTCATTGTGCTTTCTTGTCTAGGTGTAGGCATGGACGTAGGGGGAGTGTTGTTCTCTCAATGAACTTTCCCTCCCCCCACAATGCATAAACTGATCTCACTCTTTCACATTAGCCATTTTTTATGGTTCTTGTGCTTCAAAGACGAGCTTTGGTCATGGGCCCAAGGATAATTCTTCGCGGTGCCATACCAAGTGACTCAAACATAGGTGGCCTCGGCCACCGCCCTCTCGTATAGAGGCGTGTGTTTCTTGTTCTCTTGCTAGTGCTCTTGTTGGTCTTCTTGCCGGTGTTTCCCGTCTTTCGTTTTGCACCATATGTGTTGAGTCTGGTTTGAGTTGCGCTGGGCGGTACTACTGTTGTGCATGAGCGGTACTACCACTTATACGGCTAAGCGGTACTACCGCCCCTCACCACGGTACTACCGCTGAGGGGCGGGGCCAGGGGGTTAAGTCGTGGGCAGGGGTGGTTTCCTCCACCCCATACCCATTTGCTTCGTCCCCTGGTTCCTCTTCCTCTCTCTCCAGCGCCATCTCGCCGCGGGAAGGCTCCGGCGGCCCTCCATCTCCGGACCGTTCCTCTCCATTTCCTTCGGTGGAGTCGATCCCCACCTCGTCCTCTTGCCATGGATGCCGGTATTGCCCCCGTTCCTCTTCTCTTCTTGTCTAGTTTTCAGATCTCGCGTTTTAGGGGCAATAGTAGTTGCATCTCTAGATTTTTGTCCAAATCTAGGCTTGAGTAGGTTGGAGAAGGCAACTAGACTCTTTGGATTGATGTTTGGTAGGTTTATTTTTGAATTTGGCATCCCCGGTAGTGCCGGATCTAACCACGGCAGTAGGGATCCGCCGTGCCCCGTCTCGGGCGGTACTACCGCCCATATGGCACGGTACTACCGCTGGAGCGGTACTACCGCTCCCCGGAGCGGTACTACCGCTTATGTGGATAAGCGGTACTACCGCTGAGCAGGCACGGTACTACCGCTGGATGCCCAGTTCCATTGTTTCCTACCACATGTTGATCCATCTTTGTTGTGTTTATTTGGTTTTGATCGTTCCTTCTAGTTGTTTCTTGTGTCCGTGTGTTTGGTTCCAGGTGATGAACATCCTGAGCAGCAAGTCCGCCGTGTCAACCCCGGGCGTTCAACGTCGAAGCGGTACCGCTCATCTGAGACTGCAGGTGGTTCTTCCAGTGCTCCACAGCCGGCAGGGGGTGCTTCCTCAAGTGCTAATCCTCCTCGCAAGAAGAAGATTGCCAGCCGACTGAAGCCAAGTGGCAAGAAAGTGACTGAGATGTCTAGCAAGGAATTCTGGGACAGGCGTTGGCGCAACCCCTATGAGGAAGAACAAGAACCCAATCTTGTCAACCGCCCGTTCTGGAACCGGTTTCAGTATGCCACATACTTTGATGTGATCAAGGCTAAGAAGAATCTCTTTTTCAATGTTCATTCCATCAACACATATGCTATGGAGAAGGACCTTGAGTACTTTGGTGATGCCCTACAGATGTGCTCTCAGTTGAACATTCTCAGGATCATGCAGTTCAACAAGGACTTTGATGCAGATTTGCTGGCACAGTTCTTTGAAACTGTTCACCTAGGGACTGACGCAGACAGGACTCTGACTTGGATGACAAATGGAAAGGTGCTAGCTGTCAAGTGGCAGGCCTTCATGGGGCTGCTTGAGGTGGAAGATCAAGGGCTCGAGACTCCAGTTGGTTTTCGTCCTCACCAAAATGTCACCTCCACTCACAAGCAAGCCCTCTGGCCCTACTGTACTCGGAAGGTCCACCCTGAGACCAGGAAGGAAACCTATGAGTTGTCTACCTATCTGGACATCCTTCACCGCATCTTCCGCGAGACTCTCTTCCCTCGTATTGGGAATCTAGACATGGTACACTCTTACCTTGTGGACATGCTTCTCTTCTGCCAGTGTGAGAAGGACGCAAACACCGGCGAGTCTCTGGACATCTCTCATGTCATGTGGTCTGAGCTTCTGGCGGCTGTTTCTGAGCGCAAGTGCCCAATTTATGGCCCGTTCATCATGTTGCTTATTGAGAGGGCCTGGAGACATACCTATCCTGAGGAGCAGCTGGAAACTAGAGAGTTGGTCTCTCATGAGATCAAGCGTCTGAGGAAGAAGGATAATTGGGGTAGATCTGGAGCTCCATCTTCTGCTGCTGCCATGGAGACCGAGGACGAGGCTGATGCCGGTGATGATGATGAGGAGTATGTGCCTCCTGGGACAGAGCCTTCTGCAGCAGAGCCCTCTTGGGCAAAGAAGCTCAAACGCAAGATGAAGAAGCTGTTCTGCCTAGAGTCTCATGGTCAGTACATGACTCATGTGGCTGAGAAGAAGGCAAGAGGACGTCACAAGGAGCTGATGCGTCAGATGGGTGCGACAGTCACCAGCGGCTCAGAGGGTCAGATTACTGAGGAGGAGGAGGAGTGGATCCAGCAGCACTGTCCGTGGACCGACTCAGATGCCGAGCAGTTTCCGGGCGAGGACGGCAGTGCAGATGATCACGCAGAGTCCTGATGTTCGAGATCCTCAGCATGCTCTCACCTGGAGCCGTAGGCTAGCTCTTTGCCCCTTTGGGTGTCTCGATGCCAAAGGGGGAGAGAGTTTAGGGATTTGTGTGTTGCGAGTGTGTCTTTGCCTTTGTGCTTTCGTTATGTGCTACTTTGTGCTTTGCTTGGACCTTGTGCTTTGCTTGGTTTTGTGTTTACTGAGACTTTAGTTCGAGTCATATGGTGTGAGACATATGCTACCCTATCATTACCATATCTTTATCTTTGTCTCTAGTCATTTGATATCTCATGAGTTATATGCTTCATTATGTTATATATCCTGCTATCTTGTTTCTCGCTTAGGTTGTTGGTCTCTAAAATACAGGGGGAGTGTTGATCCTAGTATGTGTGTCGTGCAGTTCAAAGCACTTATCTTGATGGCACACATCTAGGGGGAGCCCGTCTATATTTTAGAGACTTGGGGTTTGCTTATGTCCTTTATTTTTTTTCCCAGTTGTGCACATCCCGTATTGTCATCAATCCACCAAAAAGGGGGAGATTGTAAGGGCTTATTTATCCCTAAGATGTTTTGGTGATTGATGACAATGCTTTTGCGGACTTATCGTGTGCGTTGAGTGTTTTTCAGAGATTCATCCTTTTGGCACGAGACGATTTCCTCCCCTCGGAGCTTAAAGCGAAGACGGTGTAGTCCTTTCGGATTAGTTTGGTGGACTAGTTTCATAGGGATCACCGTACTATCAAGAGGGGGTCCGTTTTGGAAAGGCTAGGGCGGAATCATCACGTACACTTCCTTTGCCCCTCCCTCCGAGCCTTTCCGTTTCGATGATGGGCTTGGTTCTCCTCTCTTTGTGCCCTCTCTGGTCCCAGCGGTAGTGCCGCGGGCCAGAGCGGTAGTACCGCTTGGGTGCTACAAGCGGTAGTACCGCTCTGGAGCGGTAGTACCGCCCAGAGCAGTAGTACCGCTAGTAGCCCCATGTGTGTACTATCTCTGGTCCCAGCGGTAGTACCGCGGGATGGAGCGGTAGTACCGCTTGGGTGCCACAAGCGGTAGTACCGCTCTGGGCGCGGTAGTACCGCTCCAGAGCAGTAGTACCGCTAGTGGCCCCAAGCCGTAGTACCGCGGTGGTCTCGTGCTAGTACCGCCTCGATTCGAGGGCTCCTTTTTCGTGTCGGGTTTTACGGTACTGGCCGCGGCTGTGGGGGGCCGTAGTACCGCTCCTGTGCGGTAGTACCGCCCTCCCTCCGCGGTAGTACCGCTGTGGGCCAAGCGGTAGTACCGCGCTTTGGGGCGGTAGTACCGCTTATAGTGGCAAGCGGTAGTACCGCTGGCACAGCGGTACTACCGCTCTCTTCGGGGCAGAAGGGGGGTAACGGTTGGTTTGTTCCCCCCACTATATAAGGGGGTCTTCTTCCTCAAAGTTGACCCACCTCTTCCCCCAAAAGCTCCATTGTTGCTCCAAGCTCCATTTTCGCCCGATCTCTCTCCCTAGCCAATCAAACTTGTTGATTTGCTCGGGATTGGTTGAGAAGGCCACGATCTACACTTCCACCAAGAGAAATTTGATTCCACCCACTTATCCCTAGCGGATCTTGTTACTCTTGGGTGTTTGAGCACCCTAGACGGTTGAGGTCACCGCGGAGCCATAGTCCATTGTGGTGAAGCTTTGTGGTGTCGTTGGGAGCCTCCAATTAAGTTGTGGAGATTGCCCCAACCTTGTTTGTAAAGGTCCGGTCGCCGCCTTCAAGGGCACCAATAGTGGAATCACGGCATCTCGCATTGTGTGAGGGCGTGAGGAGAATACGGTGGCCCTTGTGGCTTCTTGGGGAGCATTGTGCCTCCACACCGCTCCAACGGAGACGTACTTCCCCTCAAAAGGAAGGAACTTCAGTAACACATCCTTGTCTCCACCGGCTCCACTCTTGGTTATCTCGTTCCTTTACTTTCGCTAGTTTACTTGTGTTATATCTCTTACTTGCTTGCGTGCTTGTTGTCATTGCATCATATAGGTTGCTCACTTAGTTGCATATCTAGACAACCTATTTTGATGCAAAGTTTAATTTGGTAAAGAAAAGCTAAAAATTGTTAGTTGCCTATTCACCCCCCCCCCCTCTAGTCAACTATATCGATCCTTTCAAGCGCAAGCTTGAGCCTCTAGTCACTCGCACTCCTAAGGAAAACTGGATGATACACTCAGGATGGCTTCAGCGGTGCGTGCTTTATTAATTTGCACACTGACATGCATATTAATGGGAGACACTAACTGAAATGTTCTCTGATGAAGGTTGAAATGGGCCGGCCTTTTACCTTTCGTGCGTCTGGTTGACTCTATCCCGGGTGAGAAACGCCTCGCCATCGATGGGTCCTTGCTGAGCTGCTTAGTGGACCGTTGGAGGCTAGAGACCCACACGTTTCACTTCAGATGGGGAGAGATGGCTCCTACTCTGGAGGATGTGTCACTTTTGCTCGGACTACCGTTGGCAGGTCATGCCGTAGGACCGTTGGACGCACCGGCTGGTTGGGAGCGAGCTCTTACACAACGTTTTCATGGTGTTTTTCCGGATGCTCCGGATCCGGTATGGGAGCATCACGGACCTAAGTATGAGTGGTTGCTAAATTTCCGGGTAATTTCCCCTACCTATTATCTTCAAGTTATCGTGCATACAGTTTTACAGAAAATAATTGTGGCTTACTAAAACTTTCTCTTCGCTTAATGCAGATCCAGAACTTCCGGGCGCCGTTGACTGCGGAACAGATCACTCGGAGCCTGGAGGCCTACTTAATGTGGCTTTTCGGCAAGGTGATGTTCACGGAGAACCATGTCACCACTATTAGCGCGCTCTACATCCCTATGGCACTCCAGATAGCAAGCGTTCAGACAGCGGATCAGATCAGACAGAGGAGTTGGGGTTCAGCGGTCTTAGCGGCTACATACCGAGGTATGTGCAACGGTTGCCAGCTTACATCGAGAAAGCCAGCCCTTCTTGGATGCCCTCTATTCCTACAGCTGTGGTCGTGGGAGAGGTTCTCTATAGGGCGACCAGATGTACGTGTTCATGATCCTATAGACGCCATGTTTGATGTTGACGGCATCGACATGCCTACTTTCGGTCTGTGTTGGACACGTCGCGAGGTATGCACCGTGTTGTAGTTTAATGCAACTTTTTCCTGCACAAGAGATAGTTCGATGCTAGCGGCTACTAACTTTTCTTCTCTGCAGAGACGCTTTGCTAGTGATCAGACCAGGAAGGCATACACAGCATTGAACGAGCAGTTCGATGCGTACACCGGGGTCATCTGGCAACCCTACACGGAAGCAGCCATACAAGCGAGATACCCTGGTGTTATGTCTGTGCTATGCACAAGGGACCGAGATTACTGGATGACAAAATCTAAGATCATCTTCGATGTCTTCGTCGAGGAGATGGCACAACAGAGGGTTATGAGGCAATTTGGTCTTCTGCAGTTGGAGCTACCTCCCCCTATAGAGAACCCGGTGCCAGCACACATCCACAGGTATTAACCAGTTTTTCAATGTTGCATTATCTTTCATAGTACTCCATTCGAAGCTTTAGGTAATTGTTGAACACACACCACAATTTTAGGACGACAAGGAAGGGCATGACCAGGACAACTGCTGACTGGCTAGTTAGACTAGAGTCGTATGTTATAGAATGGGAGACAGCAAACACAAATCTATGGCACGAGAATCACAATTTCGATCTCGATGAATTCAATCTCTATTTGCGGCGCTACATGACCGGAACACGGTTACGCATCGTTGAGTACTCCCACCCAGAGGAGATACCGGATCCTATTCCGTCGGATATGTACCCGAGCTATGATACTTCGGGCTCTAGGCAGTACGCGGTAAGATATATTTTCTTTACGTAATGTTGTCACATACTTTGACGTGCAAGAGACAGACATTATTAATCGTCATGGAAATTTGCAGGCTACCTTGACACGCGAACTCTACGACGACGTGACCACCTTTGGACGATCACTATCGTCTGGACCTCTTCTTCAGCATCGTCCAATGCTACAGCCCTTCTTGGAAAGAATTCAGAATAAGATACAGACTGTGTACGAGGCTATCACGTGCACCCGGAGAACCGATGTTGTTCAGCACCAGCAGCAGCAGCCGCGTCACTCCATGCACCGACATCAACCACGTCCACGTCTAGCACATCAGCCGACAACCAGGCCACCCCGTCCTGACCAACCTGGCAGTTCTACGTGGCACCCGCAGCACTATGGTCCCACGTCGAGCTTCGTGTTTTCTCCACAGCCACAGCAACACGGTCCCTCGTCGAGCTTCGTGTTATCTCCACAGCCACAACAGCACGGTCCCTCGTCCAGTTTCGTGTTTGAGCCAGAGCAGCCGTCACAGCCAGCAGGTATGTGTCTTCATATTTATTGTTTTCAATATTAATTGACGCGACCTCATTCTTCATGATGAAACGTTCCATCGCGTAGGAGCCTACGGATATCAGGCGTCTATGTCGGCATCACATGATACGTTGGGGAGTGATCAACATCCCGAGGAGAACATACAGGCTCAGATGTCGCAGCACACCCAGTGGATGAACATGTTTTCGACTCCTCCACCAGGCCCCACACAGGGTACACAGCATGACCAGGGAGAGTCTGAGATTCCTCCTCGTCACATTAGGGCACCCGACAGGTGGGGATGGTCGCCGCTTCCAGATCCGCCTCCCCGCCAGGCCAGACGTCGTCACTGACGCTTCTATCTATCAGTAGAGACATTACCATCTATTTCTGTGTGAGACTTATGTCTATTCTATGTATGAGACAAATGACTATGTACTTATGTATGAGACATATGCCTACTCTATTTTAGTACTCTGTTATCCGAACTACAAGATCATATTTAGATAGAACATAATACTCATACAACAAGACATTACAAACAACTAGATAGAACTACATCTAAATTAAATGGTACGTAACTGAACTCACAACATACAGCATAAAAACTACATGAAGTCATCATCGTCATCCTCGATCGATGCAGAACTCTTGCCCTTCAACGATGAAGAACTCTTGCCCTTCGACGATGCAGAAACCTTGCCCTTCGATGATGAAGAACTCTTGCCCTTCGATGATGCAGAACCCGGAAGCGGCGGCATGAAGATATCATCTTCGTCCTCGCTCTCCTCAGTCCATAAACATGGATTATTTGCTGCAGTCCTTCTGAAAGTTTCACTCTTCGGCACCACTACCTTCTTCCACCTATCATGCAACCTAAGAAGTTCTTTACGTACCTCCTCATAGGTCCTTTCAGGCCACCCAGACCTACGTAATTGGTGAGCCAACTCATTCATTATGGTGTCACTACCGGTGAGTTCGTCCCATGGAACTATCCTATTATCCATCCTAAAATCGGTAGCTAGCCTCAGAAGAGTCCTGCTCATCCCAGGGTGAAAACTACAATCGAAAGGATAATGGGACATCTCAACTACACTACACTGGAATGCTTATCCACCTCCGTCTGAAGGGGGTTTTATAGGTAGAGAGGAGAAAATGGCGGGAAAGAACGACTGCGGTATGGCGGGAAAGGGTTGGCGGGAAACGGGTGGCGGGAAACGGGTGGCGGGAAATAGTTGGTGCGAACATATGGTGGGAAAGAGTTTGCGGGAACATATGGCGGGAAAGGGTTGTGCGGAATACGTCATAGTTTTTAAAAAAACGGGGATCGTTCGGGAAAAAAATGGTGGCATGCACCAGTCGGCCCACAGCAGGCCAATTAGTCCTTGTCGGCCCACTGCAGGCCTATCGGCCAACTGCAGGCCGACTGGACCCTGTCGGCCAACTGCAGGCCGACTAGACTTGATCTGGTGGCCGACAGCCCAATCGGCCAGCAGCAAGCAGATAGGCCACCAGTCGGCCTGCTGTGGGCTGACTAGGCTCAGTCGGCCTGCAGCGGGCCGATGGTGTATTATTTTTGAAAATTATTTTTTCAGCGTAATATTTGTGTAATTTAATAAAAAAATGTATTATTTAAAAAAATTAGCCGAACGGTGTGGATAATAATAATAGTGCACGTGCATTGGACTAAGCTGAAATCTGCAAACATTTATTCAAAGGAGAAGACAAGGTAATATGGGCTCTTTGTTAGATCAACAATAATGCATATGAGAGCCACTCAACATTTTCATCGTGGTCTTCTCCTCTCGACCCCCAAAGAAAAGAAAAGAATTTCAAAGAAACACACTGAAATGATTTTGGAGTTTTGTTTTTCTGAAGAAAGTAAAGCAAGAACGAGAAAAACTATTTACACGGTAAAGCTCCCAACAAGCAAATGAAGAACGAGAAATCTTTTTGGGTTTTCTTTAATACTACTACTAAATAAACATGGAAAGGAAACTAAACTACAACTTTCTTTTGTTTTTTCTTAAGGTTTTCAAACACACAAGAGAAAGCGGGAAAAAGAAATAAACTAACATGGATAGTACAATGAAAAATTTGAACACCGACAACTAGAATGAATGTGTGAACATGAATGTAATGTCGGTGAGAAATACGTACTCCCCCAAGCTTAGTCTTTTGGCCTAATTTGGTCTAGGCCCATGGATCAAAGTAGTCCTCTCCGGTGTACTGAGGAGGATCCCAGGGGTTCCACTGGTTAGCGAGCTCCTGCGGCTCCCACTGATAAACAAGCTCCTGATATGGATCAGGTGATGGCTCTGGCTCGTGAACTTGGGATCGCGTCCGCTCCCAGTATGCATAAATGTCTACGGGCATGATGAGGTATGTGCCTGAATGAATATTAAATAAAGAAGGTGCAGGCAAGGTAATAATCTGACAAGTCTTTTCGCTAAATACTACTCCCTCCGTTCCAAAATAGATGCCCCAACTTTGAACTAATATTAGTACAAAGTTGGGGCATCTATTTTGGAATGGAGGGAGTAGGTTATAAATGAGTCTCTTTTCCTTATTATAGTGAATAAAATCATGTGCTACCATATTGTTATAGTCTAGGTAAATAGTGGGCAGCACCATCTCCTCTTTCTCATCATGCCTAATAGGTATCTCAAAGCGTCTAGCAAGGAGGGAAGCATAGATACCTCCAAAGATAGGACCCTTAGTACGGTTTAAACTCAACCCCTAGCAACCATAGCACCTAAATTGAAAGTTCTATCACGAAGTAAAGCATGGCGCAAAATGGAGAGGTCAGGGGCACTAAGGCCTCCACTGTCCCCGTGACCAATTAAACATCTCCCAGCAAATAATGAGTGATAACGCAGAACAGGAAAAATGTAAACTAGACACTCTCGCTTCCGACACCTTTCTCCTTTCCCCAACGGTAACTCTATCAATAAAATCTTCCACATCTCTAGGACGTGGTTCCTCGACGCTGCCCTCAGAAGTTAATTTGCAAACCTCACAAAAATCACAAAGCGCCATTTCCTTATACTCGTCATATAAGTAAAAGTCTACCATGGGTGGTGATCTCCTAGCATGAAAATGAAAATTTTGCACGAAAGTATTAGTGAGTAGGAGGTACTGATCACACTGGCCGTGGAGGAAGTCGGTGATGCCTGCATTCTCAGTCAAATAATAGAAATCCTCATGAATCCCGACCACCTCCAAGAATGCATCACATGGCCATTCACACGGTCGAACCTCCGTGGTGCGAGGAAGATTGTACTTGGGCTTTTCCTTGTCCTCATTTTCTTTTTCCTTCGAACCTCGGCTCGAAGAGCTTCTCAACAATCTCATCATCATTTTCTTCCTCTGATTTTTTTTGAAATTTTTAGTGACTCAAAATAAAAGTGAACCAAACTCAACAAAATTGATAGCAACTACTCCTACAAGTGTCTAGAGGCTATATCATGCATCAAAACTACTTTGGACCATATAAATTTGACATGCAAGGACAAGAACAATGTCACCACAGCAGCAAAAATTTGCAATAAATAAAGCACTAGAACAAAAACTAATTGGACCATTGGAGGAGTCACATACTGAAGAACAATCCTCCAAAGCAGTTTTGTAAATGGAGCTTTGCACAAGAAGATCGAAGATGGCAGCAAGATGAGCAAGAACACGGGTTTGAGCTACGGGATGTCTTTTCTGGAGGAAGACGAAGTGGATGGGTGCTGGAATAAGTGGAGGGGGGCACGTGGGACCCATAAGACAGGGGGCGCGCCTAGGTGGGTAGGGCGTGCCCTCCACCCTTGTGGTCCACTGGTGCATCCCCCTGGCGTGTTCTCAGTGCCAGAAATAGAAATATCATTGGGATTCTCAGGTGTATCTATAACAGGTTCACTAGAAGCATGCAAAGTCCTATCAGTTTTCTTTTTCTTTTTATTAGGACTAGGTGCATCAGTATTAACTCTCTGAGAATGTTGCTCAACTCTCTTAGGATGGCCCTCAGGATACAAAGATCCTGGGTCATTTTAACACCTCTAGTCATAACCCTAACAACATTATCATTATTCTTACTATTCAACTTATTAAGCAAATCATCCTACGCCTTAAGTACTTGTTCTACTTGAGTTGTAACTATGGAAGCATGGTTACTAATGAGCTTAAGATCATTAAAAGTTCTACTCATATAATCACCCAAGTAATCAAGCATGTGAGGATTACGTTTCAATTGTCTACTAACATAAGCATTGAATTTTTCTTGTTTGACAATAAAATTATCAAACTCGTCCAAGCACTGACTAGCAAACTTATTATGAGGAATATCACCTTCATCAAATCTATAAAGAGAGTTTACCTCTACTACCCGTGTCGGGTTATCAAGACCATGTATTTCTTCAATAGGAGGTAGATTCTTAACATCTTCAGCTTTAATACCTTTTTCTTTCATAAATTTCTTTGCCTCTTGCATATATTCAGGACTGAGAAATAGAATACCCATTTTCTTTGGAGTTGGCATAGGAGTTGGTTCAGGAAGTGTCCAATCATTATCATTACTCAATATATTATTCAATAGCAATTCAGCTTGCTCTACAGTTCGTTCCATGAAAACACAACCAGCACAACTATCTAGCTGGCCCCTAGAAGCATTGGTTAGTCCATTATAAAAGATATCAAGTATTTCATTTTTCTTGAGAGGATGATGAGGCAAAGCATTAAGTAATTGGAGAAGCCTCCCCCAAGCTTGTGGGAGACTCTCTTCTTCAAGTTGCACAAAGTTAAATATTTCTTTTAAAGTAGCTTGTTACTTATGAGCGGGGAAATATTTTTCAGAGAAATAGTAAACCATTGTTGGGGAACGTAGCAGAAATTCAAAATTTTCTACGCATCACCAAGATCAATCTATGGAGTTTACTAGCAACGAGAGGGAAGGAGTGCATCTACATACCCTTGTAGATCGCGAGCGGAAGCGTTCTAATGAACGGGGTTGATGGAGTCGTACTCGCTGTGATCCAAATCACCGATGACCGAGTGCCGAACGGACGGCACCTCCGCGTTCAACACACGTACGGAGCAGCGACGTCTCCTCCTTCTTGATCCAGCAAGGGGGAAGGAGAGGTTGATGGAGATCCAGCAGCACGACGGCGTGGTGGTGGAAGTAGCGGGATCCCGGCAGGGCTTCTCCAAGCACAAGCGGGACGGAGAGGTGTTGCAGGGGGAGAGGGAGGCGCCTGGGGCTGTGGTGCTGCTGCCCTCCCTCCCCCCCACTATATATAGGGACCCCTGGGGGGCGCCGGCCCTGGGAGATCAGATCTCCAAGGGGGGCGGCGGCCAAGGGGGAAGGGGGGTGGCTTCCCCCCAAGCCAAGTGGGGCGCCCCCCACCCCTAGGGTTTCCAACCCTAGGCGCAGGGGGAGGCCCAAGGGGGGACGCCCCAGCCCACTAAGGGCTGGTTTCCTTCCCACTTCAGCCCATGGGGCCCTCCGGGACAGGTGGCCCCACCCGATGGACCCCCGGGACCCTTCCGGTGGTCCCGGTACAATACCGATAACCCCCGAAACTTTCCCGGTGGCCGAAACTGGACTTCCTATATATAATTCTTCACCTCCGGACCATTCCGGAACTCCTCGTGACGTCTGGATCTCATCCGGGACTCTGAACAACTTTCGGGTTTCCGCATACTAATATCTCTACAACCCTAGCGTCACCGAACCTTAAGTGTGTAGACCCTACGGGTTCGGGAGACATGCAGACATGACCGAGACGACTCTCCGGTCAATAACCAACAGCGGGATCTGGATACCCATGTTGGCTCCCACATGCTCCTCGATGATCTCATCAGATGAACCACGATGTCGAGGATTCAATCAATCCCGTATACAATTCCCTTTGTCTACCGGTATGTTACTTGCCCGAGATTCGATCGTCGGTATCCCGATACCTTGTTCAATCTCGTTACTGGCAAGTCTCTTTACTCGTTCCGTAACACATCATCCCGTGATCAACTCCTTGGTCACATTGTGCACATAATGATGATGTCCTATCGAGTGGGCCCAGAGATACCTCTCCGTTTACACGGAGTGACAAATCCCAGTCTCGATTCGTGCCAACCCAACAGACACTTTCAGAGATACCTGTAGTGCACCTTTATAGCCACCCAGTTACATTGTGACGTTTGGTACACCCAAAGCATTCCTACGGTATCCGGGAGTTGCACAATCTCATGGTCTAAGGAAATGATACTTGACATTAGAAAAGCTCTTAGCAAACGAACTACACGATCTTGTGCTAGGCTTAGGATTGGGTCTTGTCCATCACATCATTCTCCTAATGATGTGATCCCGTTATCAACGACATCCAATGTCCATGGTCAGGAAACCGTAACCATCTATTGATCAACGAGCTAGTCAACTAGAGGCTTACTAGGGACATGGTGTTGTCTATGTATCCACACATGTATCTGAGTTTCCTATCAATACAATTCTAGCATGGATAATAAACGATTATCATGAACAATGAAATATAATAATAACCAATTTAGTATTGCCTCTAGGGCATATTTCCAACAGTCTCCCACTTGCACTAGAGTCAATAATCTAGTTCACATCTCCATGTGATTAACACACACAGGTCACATCACCATGTGACCAACATCTAAAGAGTTTACTAGAGTCAACAATCTAGTTCACATCACTATGTGATTAACACTCAATGATTTTTGGTTTGATCATGTTATGCTTGTGGGAGAGGTTATTAGTCAACGGGTCTGAACCTTTCAGATCCGTGTGTGCTTTACGAATATCTATGTCATCTTGTGGATGCTACCACGCGCTACTTGGAGCCATTTCAAATAACTGCTCTACTATACGAATCCGGTTTACTACTCAGAGTCATCCGAATTAGTGTCAAAGTTCGCATCGACGTAACCCTTTACGACGAACTCCTTTTCACCTCCATAATCGAGAAAATTCCTTAGTCCACTAGATACTAAGGATAAGTTCGACCGCTGTCATGTGATCTATTCCCGGATCACTATTGTACCCCTTGACCAACTCATGGCAAGGCACACTTCATGTGCGGTACACAGCATAGCATACTGTAGAGCCTACGTATAAAGCATAGGGGACGACCTTCGTCCTTTCTCTCTCTTCTGTTGTGGTCAGGTCTTGAGTCTTACTCAATACTCACACCTTGTAACACATCTAAGAACTCCTTCTTTACTGATCTATTTTGAACTCTTTCAAAATCATGTCAAGGTGTGCGTTCTTTGAAAGTATCATCAGGCGTCTTGATCTATCTCTATAGATCTTGATGCCCAATATGTAAGCAGCTTTATCCAGGTGTTCCTTTGAAAAACTCCTTTCAAACAACCCTTTATGCTTTCCAGAAATTTTACATCATTTCGGATCAACAATATGTCATTCACATATTCTTATCAGAAATGTTGTAGCGCTCCCACTCACTTTATTGTAAATACAAGTTTCTAACAACTTTGTATAAACCCAAAAACTTTGATCACTCCATCAAAGCGTATATTCTGACTCCGAGATGCTTTCTCTAGTCCATGGAAGGATCGCTGGAGCTAGCATACCTATTAGCATCCTTAGGATCGACAAAACCTTTCTGATTGTATCACATTCAACCTTTCCTTACGAAAACTGGTAAGGAAACTTGTTTTTGACATCCATCTGCCAGAGTTCATAAATGCAGCTAATGCTAACATGATTCCGACAGACTTAAGCATCGCTGCGGATGAGAAAATCTCATCGTAGTCAACTCCTTGAACTTGTGAAAATACTCTTTGCCACAAGTCGAGCTTCATAGACGGTAACATTACCGTCCACGTCCGTCTTCTTCTAAAAGATCCATTTATCTCAATGGCTTGCCGATCATCGGGCAAGTTCACCAAAGTCCATGCTTTGTTCTGATACATGGATTCTATCTCGGATTTCATGCCCTCGAGCCATTCGTCGGAATATGGGCCCACCATCGCTTCTCCATAGCTCGTAGGTTCAGTATTGTCTAACAACATGATATCTAAGACAGGATTACCGTACCACTCAGGAGTAGTACATATCCTTGTCGACCTATGAGGTTTGGTAGTGACTTGATCCGAAGTTTCATGATCACTATCATAAGCTTCCACTTCAATTGGTGTAGGTGCCACAGGAACAACTTCCTGTGCCCTGCTACACACTAGTCGAAGTGACGGTTCAATAACCTTATCAAGTCTCCACCATCCTCCCACTCAATTCTTTCGAGAGAAACTTTTCCTCGAGAAAGGACCCGTTTCTAGAAGCAATTACTTTTGCTTCCAGATCTGAAATAGGAGGTATACCCAACTGTTTTGGGTTTTCTATGAAGATGCATTTATCCGCTTTGGGTTCAAGCTTATCAGCTTGAAACTTTTTCACGTAAGCATCGCAGCCCCAAACTTTTAAGAAACGACAACTTAGGTTTCTCTAAACGGTGTTGTCTCAACGGAATTGCGTGGTGCCCCTTTTAAAGTGAATGCGGTTGTCTCTAATGCCTAACCCATAAACGATAGTGGTAATTTGATAAGAGACATCATGGTATGCACCATATCCAATAGGGTGCAGTTATGATGATCGGACACACCATCACACTATGGTGTTCCAGGCGGTATTAATTGTGAAAAACTTTCCACAATATCTTAATTGTGTGCCAAACTCGTAACTCAAATACTCATCTCTATGATCATATCACAGACATTTTATCCTCTTGTCACGACGATCTTCAACTTCTCTCTGAAATTACTTGAACCTTTCAATAATTCAGACTTGTGTTTCATCAAGTAAATATTCTCAGCATCTACTCGAATCATCTGTGAAGTAAGAACATATCGATATCCACTGCGTGCCTCGGCACTCATTGGACTGCACACATCAAATGCATTACTTCCAACAAGTTTCTCTCTTGTTCCATCTTACTGAAAACGAGGCCTTTCAGTCATCTTGCCCATGTGGTATGATTTGCATGTCTCAAGTGATTCAAAATCAAGTGAGTCCAAACGATCCATCTGCATGGAGTTTCTTCATGCATATATACCAATAGACATGGTTCGCATGTCTCAATCTTTTCAAAAACGAGTGAGTCCAAAGATCCATCTACATGGAGCTTCTTCATGCGTTCTATACCAATATGACTCAAATGGCAGTGCCACAAGTATGTGGTACTATCATTACTATTTTATATCTTTTGGCACGAACATGTGTATCACTGCGATCGAGATTCATTTTAGGTGCAAGACCATTGAAGGTATTATTCAAATAAACAGAGTAACCATTATTCTCCTTAAATGAATAACCGTATTGCGATAAACATAATCCAATCATGTTTATGCTCAACACAAACACCAAATAACAATTATTCAGGTTTAACACCAATCTCGATGGTAGAGGGAGCATGCGATGCTTGATCACATCAACCTTGGAAAACACTTCCAACACATATCGTCATCTCACCTTTAGCTAGTCTCCGTTTATTCCGCAGCTTTTATTTCGAGTTACTAACACTTAGCAACCGAACCGGTATCTAATACCCTGGTGCTGCTAGGAGTACTAGTAAGGTACACATTCATATAATGTATATCCAATATACTTCTGTCGACCTTGCCAGCCTTCTCATCTACGAAGTATCTAGGGTAGTTCTGCTTCAATGACCGTTCCCCTCATTTCAGAAGCACTTAGTCTCGGGTTTGGGTTCAACCTTGGGTTTCTCCACTGGAGTAGCAAATGATTTGTTGTTTCATGAAGTATCCCTTTTGCCCTTGCCCTTTTACAAACTAGTGGTTTTACTAACCATCAACAATTGATGCTCCTTCTTGATTTCTACTTTCGCGGTGTCAAACATCGCGAGTTGCTCAAGGATCCTCATATCTATCCCTGATATGTTACAGTTCATCACGAAGCTCTAATAGCTTGGTGGCAGTGACTATGGAGAACCATCACTATCTCATCTGGAAGATTAACTCCCACTCGATTCAAGCGATTGTGGTACTCAGACAATCTGAGCACATGCTCAACGATTGAGCTTTTCTCCCTTAGTCTGCAGGCTTAAGAAACTTGTCAGAGGTCTCATACCTCTTGACGTGGGCACTAGTCTGAAATCCCAATTTCAGTCTTCGGAACATCTCATATGTTCTGCGACGTTTCGAAACCGTCTTTGGTGCCACAATTCTAAACCGTTAGCAATACGCACTGAACTATCACGTAGTCATCAAAACGTGTATGTCAGATGTTTCATAACATCTACAGACGACGCTCGAGGTTCAGCACACCGAGCGGTGCATTAAGGACATAAGCCTTCTGTGCAGCAATGAGGACAAACCTCAGTTTACGGACCCAGTCCGCATAATTGCTACTATCAACTTTCAACTAAATTTTCTCTGGGAACATATCTTAAACAGTAGAACTAAAGCGCAAGCTATGACATAATTTGCAAAGTCCTTTTGACTATGTTCATGATAATGAAGTTCATCTGATTAATGAACTCCCACTCAGATAGACATCCCTCTAGTCATCTAAGTGATGCATGATCCGAGTCAAACTGGGCCGTGTCCGATCATCACGTGAGACGGACTAGTCATCATCGGTGAACATCTCCATGTTGATCGTATCTACTATACGACTCATGTTCGACCTTTCGGTCTCTTGTGTTCCGAGGCCATGTCTGTACATTCTAGGCTCGTCAAGTCAACCTAAGTGTTTTGCATGTGTTCCGAGGCCATGTCTGTACATGCTAGGCTCGTCAACACCCGTTGTATTCGAACGTTAGAATCTATCACACCCGATCATCACGTGGTGCTTCGAAACAACGAACCTTCGCAACGGTGCACAGTTAGGGGGAACACGTCTCTTGAAATTTTAGTGAGGGATAATCTTATTTATGCTACCGTCGTTCTAAGCAAATAAGATGCAAAACATGATAAACATCACATGCAATCAAATAGTGACATGATATGGCCAATATCATTTTGCTCCTTTGATCTCCATCTTCGGGGCACCATGATCATCTTCGTCACCGGCATGACACCATGATCTCCATCATCATGATCTCCATCATTGTGTCTTCATGAAGTTGTCACGCCAACGATTACTTCTACTTCTATGGCTAACGCGCTTAGCAATAAAGTAAAGTAATTTACATGGCGTTATTCAATGACACGCAGGTCATACAAAAAATAAAGACAACTCCTATGGCTCATGTCGGTTGTCATACTCATCGACATGCAAGTCGTGATTCCTATTACAAGAATATGATCAATCTCATACATCACATATATCATTCATCACATCTTCTGGCCATATCATATCACAAGGCACATGCTGCAAAAACAAGTTAGACGTCCTCTAATTGTTGTTGCAAGTTTTTACGTGGCTTGTATAGGTTTCTAGCAAGAACGTTACTTACCTACGTAAAACCACAACGTGATATGCCAATTTCTATTTACCCTTCATAAGGACCCTTTTCATCGAATCCGTTCCGACTAAAGTGGGAGAGACAGACACCCGCTAGCCACCTTATGCAACTAGTGCATGTCAGTCGGTGGAACCTGTCTCACGTAAGCGTACGTGTAAGGTCGGTCCGGGCCGCTTCATCCCACAATACCGCCGAAACAAGATAAGACTAGTAGCGGCAAGAAGAATTGGCAACATCTACGCCCACAACTGCTTTGTGTTCTACTCGTGCATAGTAACTACGCATAGGCCTGGCTCATGATGCCACTGTTGGGGAACGTAGCAGAAATTCAAAATTTTCTACGCATCACCAAGATCAATCTATGGAGTTTACTAGCAACGAGAGGGAAGGAGTGCATCTACATACCCTTGTAGATCGCGAGCGGAAGCGTTCTAATGAACGGGGTTGATGGAGTCGTACTCGCCGTGATCCAAATCACCGATGACCGAGTGCCGAACGGACGGCACCTCCGCGTTCAACACACGTACGGAGCAGCGACGTCTCCTCCTTCTTGATCCAGCAAGGGGGAAGGAGAGGTTGATGGAGATCCAGCAGCACGACGGCATGGTGGTGGAAGTAGCGGGATCCCGGCAGGGCTTCGCCAAGCACAAGCGGGACGGAGAGGTGTTGCAGGGGGAGAGGGAGGCGCCAGGGGCTGTGGTGCTGCTGCCCTCCCTCCCCCCACTATTTATAGGGACCCCTTGGGGGGCGCCGGCCCTGGGAGATCAGATCTCCAAGGGGGCCGGCGGCCAAGGGGGGAGGGGGGTGGCTTCCCCCCCAAGCCAAGTGGGGCGCCCCCCAACCCTAGGGTTTCCAACCCTAGGCGCAGGGGGAGGCCCAAGGGGGGGCGCCCCAGCCCACTAAGGGCTGGTTCCCTTCCCACTTCAGCCCATGGGGCCCTCCGGGACAGGTGGCCCCACCCGGTGGACCCCCGGGACTCTTCCGGTGGTCCCGGTACAATACCGATAACCCCCAAAACTTTCCCGGTGGCCGAAACTGGACTTCCTATATATAATTCTTCACCTCCGGAACTCCTCGTGACGTCCGGGATCTCATCCGGGACTCCGAACAACTTTTGGGTTTCCGCATACTAATATCTCTACAACCCTAGCGTCACCGAACCTTAAGTGTGTAGACCCTACGGGTTCGGGAGACATGCAGACATGACCGAGACGACTCTCCGGTCAATAACCAACAGCGGGATCTGGATACCCATGTTGGCTCCCACATGCTCCTCGATGATCTCATCGGATGAACCACGATGTCGAGGATTCAATCAATCCCGTATACAATTCCCTTTGTCTACCGGTATGTTACTTGCCCGAGATTCGATCGTTGGTATCCCGATACCTTGTTCAATCTCGTTACCGGCAAGTCTCTTTACTCGATCCGTAACACATCATCCCGTGATCAACTCCTTGGTCACATTGTGCACATAATGATGATGTCCTACCGAGTGGGCCCAGAGATACCTCTCCGTTTACACGGAGTGACAAATCCCAGTCTCGATTCGTGCCAACCCAACAGACACTTTCGGAGATACCTGTAGTGCACCTTTATAGCCACCCAGTTACGTTGTGACGTTTGGTACACCCAAAGCATTCCTACGGTATCCGGGAGTTGCACAATCTCATGGTCTAAGGAAATGATACTTGACATTAGAAAAGCTCTTAGCAAACGAACTACACGATCTTGTGCTAGGCTTAGGATTGGGTCTTGTCCATCACATCATTCTCCTAATGGTGTGATCCCGTTATCAACGACATCCAATGTCCATGGTCAGGAAACCGTAATCATCTATTGATCAACGAGCTAGTCAACTAGAGGCTTACTAGGGACATGGTGTTGCCTATGTATCCACACATGTATCCGAGTTTCCTATCAATACAATTCTAGCATGGATAATAAACGATTATCATGAACAAGGAAATATAATAATAACCAATTTATTATTGCCTCTAGGGCATATTTCCAACAACCATATCCTGGGGACTACACACACGACCAGGAGCAAGAGAATTAAACCATAACTTAACATCATCCTTTAACGAGAAAGGAAACAATTTAAGAATATAGTAATAGCGAATTTTTTCCTCATGAGCAAATAGGGTGGCTATATCATTCAGTTTAGTAAGATGTACCATAACAGTTTCAAATTCATAACCACAGAAAGAATCAGATTCAACCAAAGTAATTAACTCAGGATCGATAGAGAATTCATAATCCTTATCAGTAACAAAGATAGGTGAAGTAGCAAACTTAGGATCATATTGCATTCTAGCATTCAAAGACTTCTCTTTCAGTTTAGCTAGCAGTTTCTTAAGATCATCTCTATCATTGCAAGCAAAAAAGTCTCTAGAAGTTTCTTCATCTATAATATAGCCCTCAGGCACAACAGGCAATTCATATCTAGGGGAGAATCATAATCTTTAGTTTCAATAGTATCATCAGTTTCAGTAATTTCGTGTTCTCTAACCCTAGCAAGTTGTTCATCAAGAAATTCACCTAATGACACAGTATTATCAAGCAAAGAAGTACTATCATCATAAGCATCATGCATAACAGAAGTGGCATCATCAATAACATGCGACATATCGGAATCAATAGCAGGTGTAGGCGTCGCAAGCTTACTCAAAACAGAAGGTGAATCAAGTGCAGAGCTAGATGGTAGTTCCTTACCTCCCCTCGTAGTTGAGGGAAAATCTTGGTTCTTTGATCTTTCAAATTCCTCATAGTGATCAACAGATATAAATCCCAAGTGACTCAGAGAATAGAGCTATGCTCCCCGGCAACGGCGAGAGAAAAAGGTCTTGATAACCCACAAGTATAGGGGATCGCAACAGTTTTCGAGGGTAGAGTATTCAACCCAAATTTATTGATTCGACACAAGGGGAGCCAAAGAATATTCTCAAGTATTAGCAGCTGAGTTGTCAATTCAACCACACCTGAAAGACTTAATATCTGCAACAAAGTATTTAGTAGCAAAGTAGTATGGAATTAACGGTAATAGTGGCAAAAGTAACAGTAACAGTTTTGTAGCAATCGTAATAGTGGGAACGGAAAAGTAACTTAGCAAAGATCAATATGAAACGAACTCGTAGGCAATGGATCAATGATGGATAATTATGTCAGATGGCATTCATCATGCAACAGTTATAGCCTAGGGTGACACAGAACTAACTTCAATTCATCAATATAATGTAGGCATGCATTCTGAATATAATCATACGTGTTTATGGAAAAAAAACTTGCATGACATCTTTTGTTCCGCCCTCCTGTGGCAGCGGGATCCTATTGGAAACTAAGGGATATTAAGGCCTCCTTTTAATAAAGAACCGGACCAAAGCATTAGCACTTAGTGAATACATGAACTCCTCAAACTACGGTCATCACCGGGAAGTGTCCCGACTATTGTCACTCCGGGGTTGCCGGATCATAACACATAGTAGGTGACTATAACTTGCAAGATAGGATCAAGAACACAAATATATTCATGAAAACATAATAGATTTAGATCTGAAATCATGGCACTCGGGCCCTAGTGACAAGCATTAAGCATAGCAAAATCATAGCAACATCAATCTTAGAACATAGTGGATACTAGGGATCAAACCCTAACAAAACTAACTCGATTACACGGTAAACCTCATCCAACCAATCACCGTCCAGCAAGCCTACAATGGGATTACTCACACACGGCGGTGAGCATAATGAAATTGGTGATGGAGGATGGTTGATGATGACGATGGCGACGATTTCCCCTCTCTAGAGCCCAAAACGGACTCCAGATCTGCCCTCCCGAGGAAGAACAGGAGGTGGCCGCGGCTCCGTATCGTAAAATGTGATGAATCCTTCTCTCCGATTTTTTTCTCCCCAAACGTGAATATATGGAGTTGGAGTTGAGGTCGATGAATGTCCGTGGGACCCACAAGATAGGAGGGTGCGCCCTCCACCCTTGCGGACAGGTGGTGGGTCCCCTCTGGTTGATTCTTTCGCCAATATTTTTTATTTATTCCAAAAATAATCTCTGTGAAGTTTCGGGTCATTTCGAGAACTTTTATTTATGCACAAAAATAGCACCATGGCAATTCTGCTGAAAACAGCGTCAGTCCGGGTTAGTTCCATTCAAATCATACAAAATAAAGTCCAAAACAAAGGTAAAAGAGTTTGGAAAAGTAGATACGATGAAGACGTATCACCTAGTTCTGGAAGTATTTCGTATTTCGGTCTCCGGCCATTAATCGGTTCGCCCACTGTCGAGTCCAACCTCAAGCCTTGACAGTTCCAAGCTAGCAGATTCATTGATCCCGGCGGCCCCGGGCCTCGGGATCCGCCGATCCATCATTTGTCTCAGAGATGCGATCAAACACCGAGGAAGTTTTTTGCCTCGTGTCGCGAATGAAGGCATCAGCAGGAAGCTGCCTGTCCAAATCTCCTTTAGCCACCCACATTGTCTAGGTCCCTGCTTTCTGCTTGTATTTTCGGCTTTGTCATATTGCTCCTGACGAGGATCACCTTATATTGATGAACTTCTATCTCTCCATTGTAACCCTATAATTTTGTAATAAACTCATTTTTGCCACACAGAAAAAACATCTTCCACAAAGGCACAAAACTTCTACTACTACGTGCAGCAAGGTGCGAAAATGCTACAAATCGGACGAGCCAAACTAAAACCAAAGAAGGAAACCACAAAACCCCTCCCTTTCGGCTCGTCTTCCATCTCTCCGCCGCCGGCCGCCGCGCGAGCGCGACCATGGCGCGCATCGTGTCGCGGGCCCTCCCGTTCGCCTCGCGCTCGCACCTCCATCTCTCCCCGCCCCTCCGCGGCGCGGCGCTGCTCAGCTCCACGTCGCTCCTCCCCCATCTCCCTGCGGCGGCGTCCACGGCCTCTCTGCTCTCCTGGCGGGGGTTCACGCCCACCCCCGAGACCTCCCGCTTCGCGCAGCCTTTCGCGGGATTCCTCTCTGGCATACGCGGCTTCCGAAGGGCGCGACGCGGGCAGGCGGCGGCGAAGCGAGAGCCGCCGCAGGACCCTGCACCCCCGCCCCCGCCCAAGGAGAGCGAGATAGAGCTCTGCGCCCGCATCAGCGTCGAGGATGATTTGCCCGACGACGTCGAAGTGCTGGTACACATTTCATTTAGTCAAACCTCTGTGTATCGCGGCTACCTACTGCTGCTTTAAAAAGTGTCATAGGAAACTCAGATGAAAATGATGGCAAAATTCTTAGGGATGCAAATTTGTGGCCTACAGTGTACCCTGTGACCCTCCTCGGTTCAATCAAATGAACTAAGTTTTCAACAGTGATGTGAGTTCTGAAAATTTAGTTCATTTAATTGTACTAGAGAGGGTCAGAGAATACCCTAAAGGGTACTCATTTTCTCCCTATAAACTCTGGACTGTTGGTATTGTGATATAAGTCATGTAGTATCGTTTCAAACTGGTCGTGATTGCCATTTACCAATAGGAAGTAGCACCTAGTGGTTCAGGGAGCTCTATTACTGGTAATCTAGGTGCACTGCTGCACTTATGTACAACTGGAGTTCTGGGATGATTTTCTCTCTTGGTAGTTTATTTCCCTCGCGGTGATTTATTATGTTCAGTTGTTCACGTTTTCAATTGGTTGGGTGAGTGTTTGTTGATCTTTGTTTTCCTTAATGTGTATGCAGAACGTCATAGAAATCATGAAATTAAATGTTCCTATGGCGATGAAAATTGCACTAGATGGACTTCTGGAGTATAACTACAAAACACGAGACACTTCAATAAGTGACGTTGGAAAGTATGAAAAGGTTGAGGTTTCTGTGTTGCTATGCAACGATAACTTCATCCAGAATCTTAACAAAGAATGGAGAGGCGAGGACTGCGCTACTGATATGCTCTCAGTGTCACAGTTCATTCCCGATCTGGATGTTCCTACTGTAAGACCAAATCAGCATTTTATTTATTTTCTTTCTGTCTTTACCTTTAGCCTTGCCTCACTCTCTCTCACTGTGTTTTCTTATTGCAGCTTATGTTGGGTGATATAGTAATATCGGTGGAAACAGCTGCAAGGCAAGCTGAGGCGAGAGGTCATACCCTTCTTGATGAACTGCGGACACTAGTGGTATGATCCTTTACGGTTGTTATACGACTAATTTGCCCCTGCCCCCCTGTTTGAACTTTGGAGTGGTTTATGTTAATTGCTGCACATAATATTATTTATTACGCACAAAATGATTATTTCCTTCTATTCTGTACTAGGTTCGTGGCCTGTTACGTCTTCTGGGTTTTGACCGTCATAGTGATGAGGCTGCAATGGAAATGGAGAAGGAGGAGCTGCTCATTTTAAAAAGTCTAAGGTGGAAAGGGAGAGGTCTTGCTAAGAACGCTCCTGATTTGAGCAAGCCTCACACAGAAACATTGGATGGTATGTTCTTGTGGCATCTCTGTAATTGCTCTCCTTGCCATCTGTGTCTTGAAATGAATATCACTCATATGATGATGTAATGTAGTTATTGCTGTCTAAGAATGTTTACAGGACAAGTAACAAACAGTCTAAAGAGAGCTGGCAGCCTGAGATTTTATAGACCAAAATTCAAATATATCTTCTGTGATATGGATGGTACATCCCTTATCCGTTGCTTGTTGCTCATATTTGATATTTTCACTCTAGAATCTAATTATATTTACATGGATTTTGATTGTGTTCTTTTGTGTGACTAGGTACATTGCTCAACAGTAAAAGTCAAGTAACAGCAAGGAATGCAGAAGCTCTAAAGGAAGCTAGGTCAAGAGGAGTAAACATAGTTATTGCCACAGGAAAGGTATTACAAGTTTCCCCCTTGCTGTTTGACCAATGACCAACTGTTCCTAGAAGAGAAGTATTATATACCATTTAAACCAGACCAATGACCAATGACCAATGACCAATTGTTCCTAGATTGTCTCGGTACATATTAGATTATCAAGATGCTAAATTGATTGATCTTTCTAGAGATTGGAGATATTGAGGCCCTCTCTTAGCTGAGGCTCAGTTTGGGTATGTATTATATTTTTCTGAACCAGAAATGTACCAGTGATGAAGTTGTATCCCACTAAATCTTACAGTCAAATGTTCGCCCTCGTTTCAAACCCTGTATTGAACACTTAAACACTGTGAGAAATTATTTCACAGAAAAAATGGTTTTTACAAGATGGCGTTGCCCCAGAATTGGGTCACTGTAGAACAGATTCTCCAGAGCATAAGGCTTATACACTTGCTTGAAAGAAGCTCATCGAAGAATGGAATCGATGAGTCTTGCAGGAGCCGACAGGTCACTGTACTGTATCAGGCAAGTCAGTTGCTAGACAAGCAGCTATGGAAAAACATTGGCCACTTGCTGGGGACACAAGGGCCTCTTCCCTCTGACACATCAGCTGCCTCATTTATTAGACTGTCAAGTAAAAATAAATGAAAATCACCATGAACATTGCATAATCAATTTTTAGTGCTCTCCGGACCCGCTGTTGCCACTCTGGACCGAGACAAAAACATCTAAATCTTAACTAAGAAACTTACGAAAAATAGCCCATCTGGACAGACCCTTGGTGTTTGGATGAATCTTCTCATTTACATTGTTTCTATGGTCTTGAATGGAATATGTCGCGACTAAAACAGTCAATGGAGTTCAGAAGTTCGCTCTTACGTTACTGATTATTTCTGTTTGGCGTTGTGATATTTATCCGAAACTCAGAATGCTGATTATTTTTTTCTATCCATGCTCACTTTGAAAATAGACGCGCCCAGCTGCCATTGATGCTCTTAATATGGTTGATTTATCTGGAAGAAATGGCATTGTTTCAGAATCTTCGCCTGGTATATTTCTTCAGGTAGGTGGAAAGTGTGTTTTCATTCAAAATACTCTTGTACTCCCTCCGTCTCGCATTACTTGTCGCAGAGATGAATGTATCTAGACGTATTTTTACTTCTAGATACATCCATTTCTGCGACAAGTAATTCGGGT